>NW_026652282.1:87343451-87356293 GCF_009828535.3 Hylobates moloch | reverse complement strand
ATTATAATAATAAATTTTAAAAAGAATAATAAAAAAAAGAAAAATGTAAAAACACAAATTACCAATACCAGAAAGAAAAACAGGACAGCACTGCAAATCCTATAGATATAATAAGAATACTAAGGCAATATTATAAACAACTTTGTGCCAGTTTGAAAACTTAGATAAAATAAACAAATGATTTAAAAAATAGTCACTGAAACTGCAACAATATGAAATAGAAACTCTGAATAGCCCCAAATCTATAAAAAAATTCAATTCCTCTCCAAAAACCTTCTCATAATTAGTATATCCAGGCCCAGATGGTTTCACTATGAATTTCATCAAATGTCTTAAGAAGTAATAGCAATGTTTCAGATAAAAGAGTTGGAGGCATCACTTCCTAACTTGTCTTATAAAACCATCATAATCGTGATACTCAAACTAGTTAAAGATACTAGAAGAAAACTACAAATCATATGACTCATTAATAGAGATGCAAAAGGCCTTTATATATAAATATACACACATACACATATGTATACTTGAAAACAGAAAATATTTGCATAATAATATTTCTGACCTAGATATAGACTTTTATCTAGAATGTATATTTTTTAGATTTCTTGCAATTCAATAATATACAAACCCCCAAAATTTTAAAAACAGAACTTTTTTTTTTTTGAGACAGAGTCTCGCCCTGTTGGCCAGGCTGGAGTGCAGTGGCAGGATCTCAGCTCACTGCAACATCCACCTCCCAGGCTCAAGCAATTCTCCGGCCTCAGCCTCTCGACTATCTGGGATTACAGGCGTGTGCCACCACGCCTGGCTAATTTTTGTATTTTTAGTAGAGATGGGGTTTCACCATGTTGGCCAGGCTGGTCTCAAACTCCTGAGCTCAGGTAATCTGCCCACCTCGGCCTCCCAAAGTGCTGGAATTACAGACATGCACCACCGCGCCCAGCCAAAACCAGAAAATTTTAAAAGATATTTACAAAAGAAGATCTATGAATAACCAATAAGCATAAAATGTTTAATATTACTAGTTATCAGGGAAATATAAACTAAAAACAGAATGTGGCCAGGCACGATGGCTCATGCCTATAATCCTAGCACTTTGGGAGGCCAAGGCAGGCAGATTACTTGAGGTCAGGAGTTTGAGACCAGCCTGGCCAACATGGTGAAACCACATCTCTACTAAAAATACAAAAAATTAACCAGGCGTGGTGGTGCATACTTATGATCCCAGCTACTTGGGAGGCTGAGGCAAGAGAATCGCTTGAACCCGGAGGCGGAGGTTGCAGTGAGTGGAGATTGTGCCATTGCACTCCAGCCTGAGTGACAAGGGAAAACTCCATCTCAAAAATAAATAAATAAATAAATAAATTAAATTAAAACAGAATGAGATACCCTCTTTCCCCCACTAGAATGTAAAAGAATAGATGGACGGGAAAGGCTAAGAACACCCAATGTGGGAATGATATAGAGTGATTGGAACTCTCATACATTGCTGGTGGGATATAAAATAATACAAGAACTTTGGCAAAATATTTGACAGTTTAAGTTACACATGCACCTACTTTTTGTCCCAACAATTCAATTTCTTGGTATTTATTCAAGAGAAAGGAAAATACATTTTCATAAAAAGACTTGTGCAAGAGTGTTTATAGCAGCTTTACTCATAATTATCCAAAATTAGAAACAATCTAAATGTTCATCAACAGGACGATGGATCTTTAGTAATAAAGGAGAATGACACACGCAATAACATGAACGGATCTCACAGACACACAAACAAAAACATAGTATATTATTCCATTTTATTAACTTCTAGAATAGGCAAAAATAATCTGTGGGGAAAAATTCAGAATAATGTGTGCCTCTGGAAAGGAGAGAAGGATTGACTTGGAAATGACACAAGAGAACTTTCTGGAGTGATTGAAATGTTCTAAATTTTAACAGGGGTGTGGGTTACATAGGTATATTTATTTGCCAAAATTCATTGAGTCGTATACTTAAGATTTAACAATTTCAAGGCATGTACATTTTACCTCAATAAAAATAAACTGTAAACACATATTGAATTCTACTCATTGGGCTACCTTATCACGGAGGAATGGAT
Source organism: Hylobates moloch (assembly GCF_009828535.3). NCBI lineage: Eukaryota > Metazoa > Chordata > Mammalia > Primates > Hylobatidae > Hylobates > Hylobates moloch. Next base: position 87,354,192 of record NW_026652282.1, on the reverse strand, counting down.
TAGCAATTCTAAAACTAGTTTCTGCATATTTTAGTCTTGAACAAATGAGTAAATGTATTGAGAATAATGGGAGCCATGTTTTCCTATTTTAGGAAAAAAGTTATAAATATGGAAAGGGAAAGGGGAAAGACTAGAATGTTTTCAGTCGTGGTGGTTTGAAACTGGAGGTATGAGTATAAACTCATGGTTTTTAATATATCAACAGATAAATGTCACCCTGTTCACTGAGAAGACCTAGACACCATGACGAAGCTTGTTGGAATGAAGACATCTAGTGCCCAGATCCTAGTTTCTAAACTATTCCTTATTGAAATGAACAAAAGTTCCATGAGGAAATGGCTGATTTCATGTTCAGAACAGAGAAAGCATAAAATGAGCTTTGAACAGCTTGTTGCATCATAAAGTAAAGAAGTGCTCAAGGAATAGAGGCATGTTAAAAGGGCACAGGAGCCAGTTTGACAGCATTCGTACTAGCCAATTCTGAGATAATCTGCACATCAAGAAAAGCATTATAAAGGATTGTAACTCACTGAATAAAAAGGAGTTAATGAGTATATACTAATTCAAATAATAAAGTAAATAAATAGGAGAGAAAATAAACCTCTTATAGTAAAATGCCAAATAGTAAATACAAAAGAAATTCTGGAGTTAAAACATTATCAGTAGGTGGTAAAGCTAGTAGATATGGCTGGGCGTGGTGGCTCACACCTGTAATCATGGCGCTTTGAGAGGCCAGGACAGGAGGACTGCTTGAGCCCTGGAGTTTGAGATCAGCTCAGGCAACATAGTTAGACACCATTTCTAAAAAAAAAAAAAAAAAAAATTTTTTTTTTTTTGGTTAGCCAGGCAGGGTGGCACATGCCTCATGTAGTCCCAGCTACTTGAGGCTGACGGGGAAGGACAGATTGAGCCTGGAAAGTTGAGGCTGCAGTGAGCCATCATCACATCACTGCACTCCAGCCTAGGTGACAGGGTGAGATCCTGTCTCAAAACAAAAATAAAAATGAATCAATCAATTAATCAATCTAGTGAATCAAAGTTTGGTAAAGAATAGGATACATTCATGGTCTCAAAATATGGTCTCCCCATGACTTGTTAATTACTTAAAAGGGGAAACAATAGTAAGTCCATAGTAGAGAAACCTGGTGGATACTACCTTCATCAAGTAATCAAATAATAACATATATATATATATATATATATATACATACACACATACACACACACATACATATTTAGAGAGAGGGTCATCCTCAATCATCCAGGCTGGAGTGCAGTGGTGCAGTTGTGGCTCATTGCAGCCTTGAACTCCTGGGCTCAAGCAATCCTCCCTCCTCAGCTTCCCAAGTAGTTGGGACTATAGGCATGTGTAACCATGCCTAGCTAATTTTAAAAAAATTTTTTTTGGAGGGAGAGATGTGGTCTCACTATGTTGCCAATGCAGTTTGATTCTGTGTCCCCACCCAAATCTCATTGACAATTGTAATCCTCACGTGTTGAGGGAGGGAAGTGATTGGCTTACGGGGACAGTTTCTCCCATGCTGTTCTTGTGATAGTGAATGAATTCTCATGAGATCTGATGGTTTTATAAATTGTAGTTGTTTTCTGCACACTTACACTCACACTCACGCTCACCCTCTCTCTTGCATGTGCACACACACCTGCCACCATGTAAGATGTGCCTGCTTCCTCTTCTGACATTATTGTAAGTTTCCTGAGGCTTCCCCAGCCATGCAGAACTGTGAGTTAATTAAACTACTTTCCTTTATAAGTTAACCAGTCTCAAAAATTTCTTTATAGCAGTGTGAAAACGAACTAATATAGTTGTCCAGCCTGGTCTACAATGTCTAGCCTCAAATGATCCTCCCACTTCAGCCTCCTAAAGCACTAGGATTACAAGTGTGAGCCACTGCACCCAATCTAACCACACCAACGTTCAGACAAACCCACTTTATGTATGCCTCTTAATAAGATGCACTTTTTAGAACACAATCTTCATTTAAATTGTGTTACTCTCAAAGATGTATGACCTGAATCTAATTAGGAGGAAACATGAGGCAATCAAATTGAAGGACATTCTATAAAATAGTTGATCTATACTTTCCAAAAATTTCAATATCAAGGAACACAGTCTCAAAAACCATTCCAGATTAAAGAAAACTAAAGAGACATGGTACCTAAGAAATGTGTGATACTAAATTTTATCCTTTACTGAGAAAAAAACTATCTATAAAAGACATGATTAAGAAAATTATGCAAATTTAAAAAGACTTCAGATTAGTTGAAAGTAACATAACACTGGTAAATCTCTAGATTTTGTAAACTATACCGTAGTCTTTGTATGAGAATACTCTCCTTTTCTTGGGAAATACACATTGAAGTCTATATGATGAAAGGGGCACGATATCTCCAACTTTAAGATTTTTGAAAAAACTACACATTATGTAGTATATGTTATTAATGTATATGTTACAAATTAGATGTCTATCTATACCTATCTATCTAAAATAGGTAAAGAATAAAAAAGCAAATAGGGCAAAATATTTTTTAAAATTGTGAACCTCTGCAATAAAATTTGTGAATCTGCATGAATGGTATTTAGGTGTTTCTTGTATCATGCTTTAAACCTTTCAACACAAAATGAAGTAGTTATAAAATGAAGTATAAGAATTGAACCTCTATAATAATAAGGAATATCATCCAATTCCTTAAACATAAAAGGAAAAATATTTAAAATTTTAAAACCTCTGGATTTTGAAAAATTATTTTCCCATCATTCTTGATAAATACAATAATGACGGGGGGAAAAGGGAAAAAGAATAGTTCTCTGCCCCGAGCAGATGTCCCTTATAGGTCCACCATTTAATTTTGTATCCTAAGCTCTTATAAAATATTTCTAAATTTTATCAATTAAATTATTTACCCTGTAGTGTGGAATATTAGACATAGTAAAGGCTCAACCTTATTATCCAGCAAGAGTAGTTTACAGTTTGTGTTTTCTCATAAATTTGGTGCCTTCACAAAATATTTGGGAAGAATTCCCATTCAGGAGGGAATGCTAAGCATTCAAAAAAAATAGCAAAAACTTTTCAAATGGGAATTTTGGCTTTTCTACTGTAGAGAGAAAGAGAGAAAGTGGGGGGAGGGAAGGAAGAGAGAGATCGGGAGACAGGGAAAGGAGTGGGGAGGACGAGGAATGAAGGGACATAGAAAAAAGGAAAAGAAAAATGAAAAAAGATATTTTAAAGATGAAAGTTGGTCATTGACAATGCTGAAGGCATAAAGTATATTGAAAAATAGATCCGTGTGTGTGTGTGTGTGTGTGTGTGTGTGTGTGTGTGTGAAGAACACCTAAGATGAGATCTATCCTCTTAACTTATTTCAAAGTGCACAATACTGTATTGTTAACTATGAGTACTGTGTTGTACTGCAGATCTCTAGAACTTATTCATCTCACATAACTCAGACTTTATACCTGATATGGTTTGGATTTGAGTCCCCACTGAAATCTCATGTTAAGATGTAATACTCAGTGCTAGAGGTGGGCCTGGAAGGAGGTGATTGGAACATGGTTTAACACCATCTTTCTACTGCTGTTCTCCTGATAAAGTTTCCACGAGATCTGGTCATTTAAAAGTGTGTAGCACCTCCCCTCCCCCTTTCCTCCTGCTCTGGCCATGTAAGACATATCTGCTTCCCCTTCTGCCATGATGGAAAGTTTCCTGAGGCCTCCCCAGAAGCCATCATGCTTCCTGTACAGCCAGCAAAACCGTGAGCCAATTAAACTGCTTTACTTTATAGATTACTCAGTCTCAAGTATTTCTTTATAGCAGTGTAACAACAGACTAACACAATATCCATTGAGCAAAACAAGCACATTTTTGTAGGTAATGGATATATTTAGTACCTTGATGTGGGAATGAAACCATCCCCATAAGGTTGACAAGAATTGCATGTCACGTTCTGGACAGAAATATAGTTATAATTAAGCATTTATCAGGCTGCCTTCTGGCCCACTTCCTTGCTGCTAAAAGTCATGTAGCACTAGACGCTGATCATTTGCATTGCCCTTGTTTCTATAGGTAGGATTTCTGACATTAGGGTCATAAGACTGTTTAAGAACTGATTTGCATCCCCATTGTTCCTATAGACAGAATCTGACATAAGAGTTTTAAGATTTTTGTTTAAGGATTACTTAAGATGTTTTTCAGACCTCAAATTCCAGCAGTTTGAAGATCCCCACAGAGTAATAGGACTAACATGAGAATGCAATTTCCTCATTTCCCTGTCCCATGACTTCACTCTTCACTCTTCGGCTAATCAATGATCTCCACACTTTGGCTTACTCCAAGGACACTTAAAAAATCCTAGCTCCAAACTCCTTGGAGAGATGGATTGGAGGTTCTCTCCCATCTCCTCATTCAGTGACCCTACAATTAAACCTCTTTCTCTGCTGCAATCTGATGTCTCAGTGTACTGACTTGCTGTGTGCATTGGGCAATGAACATATTCTGGCTGCTATTTAGTGGCAACCCCACAAAGGGACACCCCTCATGGTTATGTGGCTGTGGCTTGGTGCTCCCTCACCCAATTCTGTGGCCCAGAGGAAAGCCCAAGTGGCTGCCTGGCTTCTTTAAACCAGGGGCTGTCCCTGAGCCTCGCTTGCTGGCAGGGCATTGCATACACTTGCTTGCAGCAGAGAAATGGTTTCTGAATCTGAAAGATGTCTTCTGAATCTGGTGAGTACTTCCAAGTGCAACTGACATCTCCTTTCCATTCTTCTGATCTGTTAGCCTCTTCAGAGGTCTTGTAACCTGTTCGGAGATCCTGTTGACCTTCCCTAACCTATAGGAAGGGCCCTGTTTAAGGGGATTTTCCCCAATTGGAAGGAGAACGAAAGGCACACTGTTAGAGGGAAGTACTCCAGGACCCTTCTGGTCTCAGTTCTGAAATCTGGTTTCAGAATTTTGACTTATGAGGCCTTGTGTTTGTTTTTTCTTGCCCCATTTGTGTGTGGGCAAGATGGAAGGAATCACTAGCAGAATATCAGCAGGACTGACTGGGAGTAACCATTTTGGTGTTTTGTCTGTTTTGCCTGCTTAAAGCTTGGAAACTGAGTAGAATAACTGGTGTTTGTGTCTCTGTTATGTGTATCTTGTAATTTTGTCTCCGCTGATATGGGGAATGTTAATTGGATCCCTTGTGTCTTATAAAATTGAGTGGCTTTCACCTGTGAACCCATGAAAAGAATGAAAATGGTTTTCCTTGGTAATTAGCGATCAGGGTGGTCAAAACTCTGCTCTTCTGGAAGCTGCAGTTGAAGGAATTCAGGAACCCCAAAAGCCAGTAAAAGGGTAAGAATTCCTTCCCAGTTGGCCTCCTGGCCTCTCGTTTTGTGTGGAATCCAATTGAATGGACAGTAAAAATCATTGTCTCCTCTGAAAGGTTTTAATTTGTGGGGGCAATTACAGTACCTGGTTTTAAGATCATATTAAGGGAAAAGGCACTAAAGAGGGTATGAAAGACAGTCCTGAATCACCAACCCTCCTCCATGCCCTGGCAGTAACCATGTCAAATGGAGAGAGAATCACGTGGTTTGGGGAGGGAGAGTGCAGTGGTTGTGGACTTTGCATTGGAATTCAGTGATGCCCTGTCACGGCAGAAAGCAACATGGCGCAGAACTCAGTACCCACGGAAGGGGCATTTAGACAAGCCCTAGCCAGGGGCAAAACATCCAACCCAGCAGTCAGAAGCTAAGTCTCAACAAGCCCTGTCACCATGGGCTAAAGTGCTCTGGGGTACAAAATAAACCTTAAAACCAGTTTAGGCCACAAGGACTGCAATTCCTGTGCAAGTCCTGGTTCTGTGCTGAGCTTACAGCCAGTGGACTTAAGGTACTTAAGGTAGTGAGACAATCTAGTGAGAGCGCCCAAGGGAGTGCTTGTGTCACCCCTCTGCCAAACCCAGACAGCATAGCTTGCAGCTCTGGGAGGGACTGCTTCCCTCTGCTTCAGAAGAGCGGGGACATTAAGATGACTTTGTCTTACAACTTGAACATCAGCTCAGCCACAGTAGAATAGGGTACAAGGCAGAGTCCTGAGGCCCCCATTCCATGCCCTAGCACACAGATGACATTGCTAAACACACTGTGCACCATGAAAGAATCAGCTTCCTTGAAGGGAAGAACCAAGTTCTGGCAGGATTCATCACTTGCTGACTAAAGAGTCTTTGGGCCCTGAATAATCAGCAGTGTTAGCCAGGAAAGACTCCCAGCAGGCCTTAGACAAATGGGGTCACATTAAGTTAAAAAGTGTCTGCACAGCAAAGGAAATAATCAACAAACTGAAAAGCTAGCCTACAGAATCAGAGAAGATACTTGCAAACCATCCATCTGACAAGGGATTAATAACCAGGATATATAAGGAGCACAAATAACTCCATAGAAAAAAACCTAATAATCTGATTTTAAAATGGGCAAAAGATCTCAACAGACATTTCTCAAAAGAAGACATACAAATGGCAAAGAAACATATGAAGAGGTACTCAACATCATTGATCATCAGAGGAATGCAAATCAAAACTACAAGGAGATATCATCTCACCCCAGATAAAATGGCTTATATTCAAAAGACAAGCAATAACAAATGCTGGCAAGGATGTGGAGAAAACAGAACCCTCATCCACTGTTGGTAGAAATGTAAATTAGTACAACCACTATGGAGAACAGTTTAGAGGTTCCTTGAAAGGACAAATCTAGAGCTACCATATGATCCAGCAATCCCACTACCAAAAATAAAGGAAATCTGTTTATCGAAAAGATATCTGCACTCTGATGTTTACTGCAATGCTATTCATGATAGCCAAGATTTGGAAGCAACCAAGTGTCCATCAACAGATTAATGGATTTTTAAAAATGTGGTACATATACACAATGGAGTACTATTCAGCCATAAAAAAGAATGAGATCTAGTCAATTGCAACAACGGGAGGTCATTATGTTAAGTGAAATAAGCCAGGCACAGAAAGACAAATGTGGCATGTTCTCATTTATTGTTGGGATCTAAACTTCAAAACAACTGAACTCATGGAGATAGAGAATAGAAGGATGGTTACTAGAGTCTTGGAAAGATAGTGGGAGGGCAGGGGGAAGATGGGGATGGTTAACAGACCTAGTATTGACAGCACAATAGGGGGACTGTAGTCAATAATTTTACATTTTAAAATAACAAAAATAGTATAACTGGATTGTTTGTAACACAAAGGCTAAATGCTTGAAGGGATGGATACCCAATTTCCCAGGATGTGATTATTATGAATTGCATGCCTGTGTCAAAATATCTCATATACCACAGAAATGTATATACCTACCATGTACCTACAAAAAATAAAAATTAAAGATAATTTAAAAAGCCTACATCACCAATAATTACTCTTGCTGCACTCTATGCAAATAATCAGACCAAATATAATAAGACTCAAACTTATTTTGCAAATAAATTGGTCCTACTGAGTTTTATTTGGTAGAAATGAGGCACTGAAGAAAGAAAAATAATGTTTCAAAAGAAACTACAGTACACCTTTTATTAGTATACTGTGTCCATTCTTTTGAGTTTTTCTTATTTGTCTACAGTTTAGTTTGAATCCTGAATTCTTTTCTAAGTATGTCTCCAAACGTATATTACCAAATTTTTATTCCATTTCTCTGACTTATACTCAATTAAATTGCTACTACTGTTTTCCTGAGTAACTGCAAGCATGCTTTGTAATATACAAACTATAGTTTGCCTGCAATGCCATCTGCTGAAATGAGATATAGCTGTTTAATGGGACTGGACTATTCCAGGAATGGGAGACTGGTTTACTAGGATCCTTTTGCCACTCAGCTATTTACTAAATTTTTCCACCAACTCAGCTTTTAACGTGTGAAACTTCTAGGGAAGTTTCAGACAGGGGATGTTGGGGCTCAGAAACCTATACCCCCAAATATGGCATGTTGGCAAGAGATGTATATCACGGACCCTGTTAATGATCTCTTTAGCTGGCTTCTTATGGGAATGGGAAACTGGTTTTGGTCCCTTTTATGGTTCAGATCTGTGTCCCTGCCCAAAATCATACTGAAATGTAATCTCCAGTGTTGGAGTTGGGGCCTGGTAGGAGGTAATTGGATCATTGGGGTGAATTTCTCATGAATGGTTTAGCACCATCCTCTTCATGCTGGTCTCATGATAGTGAGTGAGTTTTTGCAAGATCTGGCTATTTAGAAGTATGTAGCACCTCTTCCCTCTCTCTTGCTCCTGCTCCTGTCATGTAAGACACCTGCTCCACTTTGCCTTCTGCCATGATTGGAAGCTTCCTGAGGCCTTCCCAAAAGCAAAACCCATTATGCTTCCTGTATAGCCTGCAGAATCATGAGCAAATTAAAACATTTTTTCTTTATACATTATCTAGTCTCACGTATTTTTCCCCCAGGTATTTCTTTATAGCAATGTGAGAATGCCCTAACACAGGCCTCCTACAAATTCTTTTTATTATAATTATTGTTTTTTTTTCTTTTCTATTCCCAACAGACAACAAGGACTAGTAACAAGAACTGACATTTTTGCCACGCAGAGTCAAAACCCTAGACTTGGCACTCAAGAACATTTCCAGGCCACTGCAAAGCAGTTTTATTCCTCAAATCCTGATTATGGTACCCATCTGTGCCCCTTGTCAGCAAGACACAGCCAGAGAAGTCATCACCCGATTCCCTCCTTATTGATCACAGCTCAGGATAGAGGATTAACAAGACAAAGCAGAACTGAAATCATTCCTACAGGGTTGACAAGAATTGCATGCCACATTCTAAACGGAAATATAGTTATAGTTAAGCATTTATCAGGCTGCCCTCTTGCTCATTTCCTTGTTGCTAAAAGTCATGTAGCATTAGATAACTGACCATTTGCATCCCATTTTTCCTATAGGTAGGATTTCTGGCATTAGGGTCATAGGAAATTAAAAATTGATTTGTATCCCCATTGTTCCTATAGATAGGATCTCTGACATTAGAATTTTAAGGCTTTTGTTTGAGGATGGCTTAAGATATTTTTCAAACCTCAAATTCCAGCAACCAGTTTGAAGACCCCCACAGAGGAACAAGAAAGATTAGCATGAGAATACAGCTTCTGCATCTTGCTATCCCATGGCTTCACCCTGTACTCTTTGACCAATCAATGATCTCCACACTTCAGCCCACTCTGAGACACTTAAAAATCCTAGCTCCAAACTCCTTGGGGAGATTAATTTGAGGTTCCTTTCCATTTCCCCATTCAGTGACCCTATGATAAAACCTCTTTCTCTGCTACAACCTGATGTTTCAGTGTACTGACTCGCTGTGTGCATCAGGCAATAAAACTATTATGGTTATAGGAACAGTATCACAGTAGAAGTATGCATATGTCCAAAGTCATCAAAATGTCTATATTAAATACATGCAATTTTTCTATGTCAATTAAACCTTAGTAGAGCTTAAAAACAGATCTAACATATTTTTAGAGATCTTATATGTATTATAACAACAAAAAAGCTTATTTGATTCCCCATATCTTCATTTAGCTAACTCCTCGATTTCTCCATCACAGAAAATTTCTCATTATAGATTCATTGTCCCCTTTTCCTCATTTTCCCCATCTCTTTACAACCTGCTTCTGTTAGCCTATTTTTTCTACCACATCAAAATTAACTTTTGTCAAGGTGCCCAATGACCTAAATGTTGCCAAATGCAATGATCTATTCCTAGTCTTCAACTTATTCAAACTCAGCAGCATTTGCTAGAGTTGATCACTTCCTTCAACTCAAAACGGTATCTTCTTTTGGCTTCAGTGACACCCATATTCCTGGTATTTCTTTCAACTAATTGGCGATTCTTTCTCATTCTCTTTTGTTGACTCTTTTCCTACCCAGTCTGAAAATGTTGAATGATTTCCGAGGTTATCTCATCTAGTAGCATGGCTTTAAGTGTCATTTAAATAGTAACAGCCCTCAAGATTGCATATCCACTCCTGACTTCTCTCCAAACTCCATATTCATATATATCTTTTATTTCTTCATTTGAAACTGAAATAGACATTTTAAACTTATATCACAAACTGAACTCTTGTTTAAATCTCCAGCCTCAACCCTCAAGCTTATTCCTCCTCATTCTCCCCATCTTAGTATATAGTATCACTATCCCCCTCAGTTGATTAGGTGACAAACGTAAGAGTCATCTCTAATTCCCACTTTTCCTACACCTCTGCCATATTCAATTCATTAACAAATCTTGTCCATTCTCCCTCCACATTATATTCCCAATCTATTCACTTCACTCCATCTTCACTGTCACCATTTCAGTCTAATCATTCAACATCTCCTTGCTCATTAAAGGGTACAAAGTTTCAGTTAGATAAGAGAAATAAGTTCCAGAGATCTATTGTACAGCATGGTGGTTATCATTAGTAATAATGTGTTATATACTTGAAAATTGCTAAAATAATAGATTTTAAATGTTCTCATAACAAAAAATGATAAGGATATGAGGTGATGGATATGTTAATTGGCTTGATTTTATCATTCCACAATGTATATGTGTGTGTGTAGATATACACACATATATATATAAACATGTTTATACCAAAAATACATACAAGTTTTGTCAATTAAAAATAAAATTTTAAAAAATTTTAAAAATAAAAGACAAAAATCTATTTAGAAACACACACATATA
>NW_026652282.1:87270780-87343441 GCF_009828535.3 Hylobates moloch | reverse complement strand
TTCATGTGTTTTTTTGGCTGCATAAATGTCTTCTTTTGAGAAGTGTCTGTTCATGCCCTTCGCCCACTTTTTGATGGGGTTGTTTGTTTTTTTCTTGTAAATTTGTTGGAGTTCATTGTAGATTCTGGATATTAGCCCTTTGTCAGATGAGTAGGTTGCAAAAATTTTCTCCCATTCTGTAGGTTGCCTGTTCACTCTGATGGTAGTTTCTTTTGCCCTGCAGAAGCTCTTTAGTTTAATTAGATCCCATTCGCCAATTTTGGCTTTTGTTGCCATTGCTTTTGGTGTTTTAGACATGAAGTCCTTGCCCATGCCTATGGCCTGAATGGTAATGCCTAGGTTTTCGTCTAGGGTTTTTATGGTTTTAGGTCTAACATGTAAGTCTTTAATCCATCTTGAATTAATTTTTGTATAAGGTGTAAGGAAGGGATCCAGTTTCAGCTTTCTACATATGGCTAGCCAGTTTTCCCAGCACCATTTATTAAATAGGGAATCCTTTCCCCATTGCTTGTTTTTGTCAGGTTTGTCAAAGATCAGATAGTTGTAGATATGCGGCGTTATTTCTGAGGGCTCTGTTCTGTTCCATGGATCTATATCTCTGTTTTGGTACCAGTACCATGCTGTTTTGGTTACTGTAGCCTTGTAGTATAGTTTGAAGTCAGGTAGCGTGATGCCTCCAGCTTTGTTCTTTTGGCTTAGGATTGACTTGGTGATGCAGGCTCTTTTTTGGTTCCATATGAACTTTAAAGTAGTTTTTTTCCAATTCTGTGAAGAAAGTCATTGGTAGCTTGATGGGGATGGCATTGAATCTATAAACTACCTTGGGAAGTATGGCCATTTTCACGATATTGCTTCTTCTTATCCATGAGCATGGAATGTTCTTCCATTTGTTTGTATCCTCTTTTATTTCATTGAGCAGTGGTTTCTAGTTCTCCTTGAAGAGGTCCTTCACGTCCCTTGTAAGTTGGATTCCTAGGTATTTTATTCTCTTTGATGCAATTGTGAATGGTAGTTCACTCATGATTTGGCTCTCTGTTTGTCTGTTATTGGTGTATAAGAATGCTTGCGATTTTTGTACATTGATTTTGTATCCTGAGACTTTGCTGAAGTTGATTATCAGCTTAAGGAGATTTTGGGCTGAGACAATGGGGTTTTCTAGATATACAATCATGTCATCTGCAAACAGGGACAATTTGACTTCCTCTTTTCCTAATTGAGTACCCTTTATTTCCTTCTCCTGCCTAATTGCCCTGGCCAGAACTTCCAACACTATGTTGAATAGGAGTGGAACACACCACTTTTCTGAAGCCTATTATATCTTGTAAAGGAAGAGGAACATACGAATAGTTCTGCCAAGATTTTGAAATCAGCCAGTGACATCAGGAGTTGTCTCTTGACTCTCAGCCATGGCATATACAACCAGGTTGCTTATTATACTAAGCAGGAGATGAGGAAGGAAAAAAAAAGGAGTCTTTCTCTTTCAAAATTTAATGTCCAGTGAACAGGTCTGACAAATTAGTGCATACCAAGTCCAAAATAACCCAACTCCTCTTTCTTGGCTTCCCCCCACAGTTCTGCAACTCTGCCCATTTGCTAGGTGATTCTCCTCCTCTGGGCTTCCATAGCACTCTTGGCATTCCTCTATCAAGCTAGCTCATTGTTGCACTGTAACTATTTGTTGATTTTCTGTACACCCTTCCATACTAGATTGTGGGCTTCTTGTAGATAAGAACCATAATTTATAAATTGCTGAATTTCCAACACCTAACATGGTGCCTGATACATAGTAGCACATATAAAGATTTGTGATTGAATGAACCTTGTCATACCCGGACCTGTCACTAAAAGGTACCACAATCCTTCCAATTAGACAAGCAAGAAACATCATCACTTAAGAGACACTCATCTATTTATCTGATACTCCACATCTAAGCCATCACCAAGTCTTGTTGATCTTACCTTCTAACTAGCCCTAAAATGCATCTACTTTTCTCTGTAGTCACAACTTCCACCCTAGTCCAAGTTACTACCACCTCTAGCCTGTACTAGTGCAAGCATAACTATTCAGACTTCTCTTCAATTCATTCTCCACACTGAAACTATTTGATGATGTCACATCCACACCCTTCCTTAAAATCACTTTTATGTCTTCCTCTTACTGTTAAGATGAAGAGAAAATCTTGTATATGGCATAGGCTCTGCACTGTCTGTCCCCTACCCACCCCTCTAGCCTAAGCTTATTCTAGTTTCCTCCTTCCTCACTTCACTCCAGCCAGCTGTAGTTGGCCTTATTTTAGCTTCTGGTATTCACCATGATCCCTCTACACCACACGCTTGCACATGCTGATCCTTTTGTCCCAAAAGCCTCTCCTTCCCTGTCTTTCCTAGTTAATGCTCACTTACTCTTTATATCTCTGCTTAAGATTGACTTCCTCTAAGAGGCCTTTCCTGATCTCACTGATTAGGTCAAATTCCCCTAACACGTTATTTTAGTCCATGCATTTCTTTCCTCCATAGCAATTTCACAATTAAAACTTCATATTTATTTGTGTGATGGTTTAAGGGCTGTTTTCTCCACTAGATTTTAAGCTCTTAAAGACAAGAACTGTGTGTGATTTTCTTTACCACTTCATTCCCAGGGCTTAGCACAATGCTTATCATATAATAGGAGCCCAGATATTTTCAACAGGCTAATGAATACACTAATGAAGAAACAATAGCAGCTGAATAATACTTATTTTTACCTTTAGGGATTTTATTTGTTCATTCAACAAATATTCTTTCATCTCCAACTCTATGTCAAGACCTTACTAAAGTGATAGGAATACAAAAGGGCAAAATAGATATGATTCCTGTCCTGATGGAATATACAGAGTGGTTTAATGAAAGGGTTATTCTCTTAACAATTTCATTTATAAAAATATATTTTCCATAACTTGACTAAGGTACTATATTTAGTAGGTTGTTTGAACTTTCTGGCTGGCAATGTGTTAACAGAAGTTGTTTTTTAAAAAGTCTGTTTTGTTCTATCGTTGTCTTACCCTGTCTTAAGTTTTTTCTGCTCCTCAGCTGATTCTCATTTTTTTGCAGACTACAAAGTAGATTAATGGTGGTAGTAGTAGTATAAAGCATCTTCGTTTTTTTTTTTTTTTGAGGCTGCAAAGTAGGTTAATGGTGGTAGTAGCAGCAGTAGTTCTAATAGTACTAGTAGTAGGAACAGTAAATAATAGTCATAATGACAATAGCAAAGTGGAAATAGCTATCATCTACTCTGTCATCTCAAATTCTCCCAACAGCTCTGTAAGCAAAGATATACAAACAGATGAGGAAGTAGAGGCTCAAAGGGGTTCAATAATCTCCCCAAGGTCATCCAGGGAGTAAATGGTAAGAAAAGAATTTGAAACCATGTCTTTCTGACTTTAAAGCCTGTGCCCTTTTCATTCCATCGTATTTCCTTTCAAGCAAGGGAGACTGCTGGAGTTATTTTCTCAGTTCTGCTTCCTAGTATCTCACTACTAATAAACTTTAATATTCATAAACTAGTTTGTGGGGTAATATTGTAATGCATACAATCATTAAGGAAGAGTGCATGTTTTGAGGATCAAAACATCTTTGAATTAGAAAACTGATTTATGAACCAACCAAAAAGGAATACATATGGAGTGTGCCAAGGTTTGTTGGAAAATTGTCCTCCTTTGACATATATTCTAAGAGTTATTGAAGAACATAAGCTAATGGCTTCTGGAAAATGTCAGAAATCCTATATACTTTCACAGTTTTGCCTGAGTGACTTTTATAAACCGGATTAGCAGAACTCTCTGAAGGCTTTACATTAATCTGACTTAAATATTTCAATTAAAATGGAACATTGATTAAATTTGGCATAAAAAAGCCTCCTAGGCAAGGCTCAGGACTAAGTCAGAAAGACACTGTGGAGTGTTAGAAAGTGGCAGAAAGCACCATTGTATTGGAAAAAGTATCAACTTAGTTACTGCCAAGCTGTGTCTTTGGGGCACATAAATTAATCTCTCCAGGCTTCTGCTACCTCATCTACAGAATGAGGGGAATCAGACTGTCTGCTATTCAAAGTCTCTTCTAGTTCTAATCCACATTTTAAGCTACTTATAGTTTGAAAACATTACTGGCTAAATCAAAAGTCTGTGTAGCTAGAATTCTCAGCAAGTAGAAATTAATTAACTAATTTAAAAAGACATCTCCAATAATTAGAGATTATTTGGCTAATAGTACAGGATAAACTTATGCTTCCTCTTGCAGGGGCTCCAAAAAAATAACATTGGCTATTTCTCAAGTATCTTTCTTCCTAGACTTTTCCACCTGACAAACCTATACAGACCAGTTGGTGTGATTACATTTAACTGCATGCTCCCAACAACCAGTGAAGCAGCAACCAGCATAGTGCCTTGGCAGAGAAAAGATACTCAGAAGATCTTCACTGAGTTGAGTTAAAACGAGAAAATAGGAGAAAGAATGTTATGCAAATCAGCACCAGAGAAGGTAAGTCTCTGAGTTTGCACAGGTGCCAGGAGCAGGTGTTACTCACAGCTGTTAGGGCCTTCAGCTTGGAAACAGGTACCTGATGTCCAAAAACTCGAACTTCTTTATCAGTGAGGAAAAATCATAGCTCTTTTGTGGCACATATACCAAAATAGGCTAAGAATATGAATTATTCTTCCTGACATTCAAGGCCCTCCAGTAATTAGGCCTACTTTCTCTATCTAACGTTATCTCTTGATATTCTCCAATGACACCCCTGGCTTCACTCAGTCATTAAACTTGAGAAATGCATGAATCTTAAGTTTCAGAATCAGAGATTGGCCTTCAAATCCCAACTCAGTTCCTCATTAGCTGTGTGACCCGGGCAAGTTACTTAACCTTGCTGAGTCTTGATTTCCTCACCAGTAAGATAATAATACATATTTCATAGGGATTTTGAGAAGTCGTCATTGCATAAGATAAAGAAAATTATAATAATATTAGCTATCATTTATTGAGAGCCAACTATGTACCAGGCTTTATTCTCCTTTCATTGTACCGCAAATAGGGAGTTGCCCCCCTGTTGGTGGTAGACCTCCAACTAAGAATTCAGTATGGTATCCAGAGGGTTTGAAGACAGTTGCTAGTCCAGGCAGGCAGTCAACAAGTGATGGGTATCCCAACAGCAGGCTGTGCATGTGCAACAGACACTTACAGACAGGCTTTTATTCAATAGCAAGGAGATCTAGCAGCAAATGTGCACATCTCAATATTTTCTTTCTGTTCCTTGGGTTGTAAGAGACTTTGGAAATTGGAAGAATCCAAAAGGAAATGTAGAGTCACTTTTCCTAATGTGTGGAACTGGAATGGGGAAAGACCCCCCAAAACTTGCTTTGTTGCCTTGGGCAAGTTGTGTAACTTCTCAAGTTTGAGTTCCTTTATCTATAAATTGGGGCCTGTACTATTCAGTACTGTGGTAAAGATTAGCAATAATGTGTGTAAAATGATTAATATGGCACCCAGCACATATCATAAATAGTGATTGTATTTAGTGTGGCATTATATTCTTCTAGCTCTGAAGGATTCAAATGTCAGCTAAATACAAGATATCATCCCCATATAGCAGAAAAAATACAGGTACAATTATCATGCTTAATATTTAACAATGTGATGAGGTTTCAAAAAATCATGACAAGTAGCTTTCTTATACTGTCATGATTCTGGAGAAAATATGTAACATAGGGCCTAGGAGCTGCAGTTTGCATTGATCTCCTATAGTAATCATCAATTGCCCCACACAATTTAGTACTTTATTGCAGCTCATCCTATATACCATACAGACAGCTCCAAATTTTATATATCTAGTCCAGACTTTTCCCTGAATGCCAGACTCATATATTTAACTGTCTACTCTACCTCCCCTCTAGAGTATATAATAAGTATTTCTAAAACATGGCCAAAACAGAACTTTTGTAACCCCTCACAAAATCTGACCCCCCTCAGTCTTACTCATTTCAGGAAATAGCACTACTGTCTACCCTATTACTAAAACCAAAAACCTAGGAATCATCATGAGAAAGTATAGTCATTCTATCTCTATAATATCTCTTAAATCTGTCTACTTTTTACTACCTCTATTACCACCCTTCTGACCCAAGCCACCATCATCTTTCTTTTACAGCTGACACATGCTATTCCCTCTAAAATATTTTTCACCCGCTCTTCAACTAGATGGCTTTTTCTTAACTATCAGGGTCCAGCCTCAATTTTATTTTGTTCAAGTAGACCATCCCCAATCTCAATTAGTCTTTGTTATTTTCCTTATAATGATATATTGCAATATATAATTATACATGTATCCATATGTTTATTCACTTAATCTCTGTCTATTCTCCCACCTCTCATTATACTTCAAGCTCACTCAGGACAGACATCATACCTTTTTTAGTTTATCTATTTACCCAGAACAATGAGTATTTGATGAATGTTAACAGAATATCAAATGTATTACATGTGGAATGAGGGTGAATAACCACTTCATTAGATATTTTTTCACTTGTCCCAAAATGTCCTTTTTACCTTTCACCTCATATGCTTGCCAGGAGGTAAATTAAATAGCATCATAAAGATAATTTTACTAGCACAAAATGTAAGGATAACAATATCAAAAAATGTTGATTTTAGGAGCAAGGGGGATTGGGTAATTAAACTATGATTTAAAATGCCTTTTATCATAAAAAATTACAGCACAATTATTTCTCATTCAACTATTATGCTACAGTTTATGGTGAGACTATGATGTCTTGACCATCAACATTAAGCAAACAACTAGGGTATTGACCCAGTAGCGTCAAAACATCATTATTACTGCCTTTCTATCTCATTTTCCCAGAATATAGCTAGAGAGAGTTATCAGACACTATAAGATGAGCTCCAATGCAAAGGACTCAAAACACACAAAATATGTAAATTCATTCATTCAACAAACATACTAAGTGACTACTGTATGACAGACACACAAGTGGTTATTCCTCCAGGCCAGTCAGAGAGGATCAAGGCAATGTACCCCAGAAAGGAACCAATCTTCTTTCCCTGCAGACCCATGCCAATGAGGCTCATCACTTAGGCCTCTGCATCTGGTGGTTGCCAGTTGCTCTTCAGGATCCCCACTGGAGCCCAGTGCCAAATCATGGAGACATTTCTAACTGTATAAAGTACTTCCAGTACCAAGAAATGATTTACGGACTTGAACTGATGAATTATTTTCCTATTTGACGCCAAAGGAGGCCATTTAACTGCCTTTATAAACCACCAGGGATTAATCATAATGACATGAGGAAATGCTAGACAGGAAAAGTCCAGTTTCCTCAACATGCTTGTCCTCAGGACTCATTTCCACTTCAGCTTTGTCTTAGCAGCTTTTGCTCTTGGCTCATACATCCCTTAAATGTCTTGCTGGCTGCAAAAATTCATTTATACAGACAACAATACTTGCCCTGACCACCTTAATTGACAAATTATTCCACATGATTGCATCTCCTTGAATAAAATAGTTCTGCCTGAAATATTAATACCTATTTATATGGCTCTTTGCTTTTTAATAGCCCCCTAGTTAACTCTATTTTTTTTTCCATTTAAGCTCTGTAAATGAAGCACCCTATTAACAACAACAATTTGTCTTAGACCATTTGTCAGACTGCTTTCTAGTCATGAAATGGCCATGAACTCACCTTTGCAAGCTTTCCAGTAATAATAATGATGATGATAATAATACTAATTATAATATAGTCATGAATTGCTTAACAATGGGAATACATTTTGAGAAATGTGTCATTAGGTGATTTCAACATGGTATAAATATCATAGATTGTCCTTACTAAACCTAGATGGTATAGCCTACTGCACACTTAGGCTATATGATATAGCCTATTGCTCCTAGGCTACAAACCTGTACAGCCTGTTAGTGTACTGAATACTGTAGACAATTGTAACACAATGGTAAGGATTTGTGTATCTAAATATAACTAAACATAGAAAAGGTACAGTAAAAAAACAGTATTATAATCTTATGGGACCACCATTTTATATACAATCTATCATTGACAAAAATATCATTATGCATGCATGACTGCAATTAATATGATTTATTGAGTACCTACTATTTCTCAATCATCATACTAAGTTTTTTTTTATTATTATACTTTAAGTTCTGGGGTACATGTGCAGAACGTGCAGTTTTGTTACATAGGTATACACGTGGCATGGTGGTTTGCCACACTCATCAACCCATCACCTACATTAAGTATTTCTCCTAATGCTATCCCTCCCCCAGCCCCCCACTCCCCAAAAGGCCCCGGTGTGTGATGTTCCCCTCCCTATGTCCATGTGTTCTCATTGTTCAATTCCCACCTATGAGTGAGAACATGTAGTGTTTGGTTTTCTATTCTTGTGATAATTTGCTGAGAATGATGATTTCCAGCTTCATCCATGTCCCTGCAAAGGACATGAACTCATCCTTTTTTATGGCTGCATAGTATTCCATGGTGTACATGTGCCACATTTTCTTTATCCAGTCTATTATTGATGGACATTTGGGTTAGTTCCAAGTCTTTCCTATTATGAATAGTGCTGCAATAAACGTATGTGTGCATGTGTCTTTATAGTAGAATGATTTATAATCCTTTGGGTATATACCCAGTAATGGGATGGCTGGGTCAAATGGTATTTCTAGTTCTAGATCCCTGAGGAATCGCCACACTGTCTTCCACAATGATGAACCAGTTTACAGTCCCACCAACAGTGTAAAAGCATTCCTATTTCTCTGCATCCTCTCCAGCATCTGTTGTTTCCTGACTTTTTAATGATGGCCATTCTAACTGGTGTGAGATGGTATCTCATTGTGGTTTTGATTTGCATTTCTCTAATGATCAGTGATGATGAACATTTCTTCATATGTCTGTTGGCTGCATAAGTGTCTTCTTTTGAGAAGTGTCTGTTCATATCCCTTGCCCACTTTTTGATGCAGTTTTTTTTTCTTGTAAATTTGTTTATGTTCTTTGTAGATTCTGGATATTAGCCCTTTGTCAGATGGATAGATTGCAAAAATTTTCTCCCATTCTGTAGGTTGCCTGTTCACTCTGATGATAGCTTCTTTTGCTGTGCAGAAGCTCTTTAGTTTAATTAGATTCCATTTGTCTATTTTGGCTTTTGTTGCCCTTGCTTTTGGTGTGTTAGACATGAAGTCTTTGCCCATGCCTATGTCCTGAATGGTATTGCCCACGTTTGCTTCTAGGATTTTTATGGTCCTAGGTCTTACATTTAAGTCTTTGATCCATCTTGAGTTGATTTTTGTATAAGGTGTAAGCAAGGAGTCCAGTTTCAGTTTTCTGCATGTGGCTAGGCAGTTTTCCCAACACCATTTATTAAATAGGGAATCTTTTCCCCATTGCTTGTTTGAGTCAGGTTTGTCAATGATCAGATGATTGTAGATGTGTGGTGTTATTTCTGAGGCCACTGTTCTGTTCCATTGGTCTATATATCTGTTTTGGCACCAGTACCATGCTGTTTTTGTTACTGTAGCCTTGTAGTAGAGTTTGAAGTCAAGTAGCATGATGCCTCCAGCTTTGTTCTTCTTGCCCAGGATTGTCTTGGCTATGCAGGCTCTTTTTTGGTTCCATATGAAGTTTAAATTAGTTTTTTTCCAATTCCTTGAAGAAAGTCAGTGGTTGCTTGATGGGAATAGCATTGAATCTATAAATTACTTTGGGCAGTATGGTCATTTTCATGATATTGATTCTTCCTATCCATGAGCATGGCAAAAGACAAGAAATAACTAAGATCAGCCAGGCATGGTGGCTCATACCTGTAATCCCAGCACTTTGGGAGGCCAAGGCGGGAGAATCAGGAGGTCAAGAGATCGAGACCATCTTGGTCAACATAGCGAAACCCCGTCTTTACTAAAAATACAAAAATTAGCTGGGCATGGTGGTGCACGCCTGTAGTCCCAGCTACTCGGGAGGCTGAGGCAGGAGAGTTTTTTGAACCCAGGAGGCGGAGGTTGCAGTGAGCCGAGATTGCACCACTGCACTCCAGCCTGGTGACAGAGCGACACTCCATCTCAAATAAAACAAAACAAACAAATAAAAATAATTTAAAAAAATTGTTCCAGTCAAACCATATCATAGTAATGTGTGCAGCAGATAATTTTATAAGCATTTACTAGTGGGAGGGGCTCAGGCTTTGGAAAAACAACCACCTGAGGCTTTATTCCACCATTATCATTTAGTTGCTGTAGAACATTGAGAAAACATTACTTAAATTCCCCAAATTTCAATTTCCACATCTATAAAGCAGGGCTAAAATGACATACCTTACAGGATTCTGAGCTGATCAAATGAGATGATATATATGAAACACAGAGCCTAGTTCCTAGTTCCATAATTTTATGTTGTATCTAAATAGTAAGGCAAACCTTTGTATAGGGAGCAGCAGATCTTGAAAAGCCCTAATGTAATTGGTGTTACAAGATCTACACAAAGAAGATCTCTCATAAATTATTACTATAAATTAGTATCAGGCAATGTGGTGAAAACTTTTGCAAAATTATTGAGGGAATTCAGGAGAAAAAATAGGTGATTATAGGATGAGGTTAGTCTGTGATGGTTTCATGAGGAAATTACGGAAATGTAAAACATGTAGTAGAAAAGAGGAGTGGAAAAAGCATGAAGCAGGCAGGCAAGCAGGAAGGAATAGAACTAGTGACATGTATTGAGTACTGTTGTGTGCAGGAGCCATTCAGGTAATTTGTAACAGGGTGCTTTAAGAGTAATGTTTCGAAATAAACGTGGATTCAAATCCTAGCTCCATCACTTACTATGGTGTGTGATCATAACAAGTAACTTAGCTTCTCTAACTGTTCATTTCTTCCCTTACAAAATATAGGAAATAATCACCAGCCTTTTGAGGTTGTTAGAAGCTTTGACTGATTATAAAGTATAATCCTTGACCTAATAAATGATAGTTCTCTGAGCATCTGCTCTACTCTATTGGATCCAGTTCATGGCTGGTCTCCCTCTGTACCAAGCTCCTAGTTTTCATTCCTATGGAAGGGTGCCTTGATAGAATATTCTCAGCTTGCTCAAACCACTGCTTTCAGGTTGGGAGAGAACAAGGTAGCTGAGACTCCCACAAATATACATAATGGACCTAGGAAAATCTGCTCCCATGGATCTCAGGAAACTACACAGCAAGGAGTCACAGTGTAACCCCTTCCTAAAAACCCCTTCCCCTAGCACTAACTTGGTGTCAGAGAAGGCAGCCAAGGAGTCAGTGGTCACCTTAGGTGATGGACAAGAGCCATTGGAGTAGAACTGGCCTGGATTGCACACGTTTGCCATATACTGCTGTCATGTGCTCTAACTTGTTCACCCCCAGCTATCCAAACTGGTTTCCTGCACAGTTGCTTGCAAAATAAGCCCACAGGAATGAATGCTCTCAGAGCCCCTGATTCTACAGAAAAATAAGACTGTCTTTCTTCTTATGGAAAAGTTAATAGTATTTGTTCATCTCCCTGTAGGGCATAGAAACATGACACAAAAACTTTCCTGGGACAAAGACTGGCAATCTCTCCATGGCTGTCATCAACAGGGTTAATAGATAGCCCTGTGTCATAGGTTGGGACAGAATGAAGGAAATAAGGGAAAGAAAGGAGAGACAAAATAAAAATGCAGAGGAAGGAAAAAAATCACTCTATGGACTGACATCCCAGGCCCTTTTTTTTCAGTGATCCTCAGTAGGATTTTTTTTCTTCTAGTTCCCCAAGGTCATGAATATTGTTAACCTTGTTTCTAGAAGGAATAAGCAGCCACCTGCAGGATAGATTGTGACACTCTGGGAAAGGCCCCCCACAGGCCCTGCAAAGTCCCCAGAAATTCCCACCATTAGTTATGCCTATGAGTTACAGAATTGAAATATCTATTAAACTGCAAATATGTCAGCTGGGAAGAGAAGCATTTTTGGTCTTTATCAGTAATGAATTTTTTAGCTCATTGAGATATTAGATTAACCCCAGGAGAAAGCAAGGATCTGAGGAGATGAGCTACAGAGAAAACAGGTCATTGAAACATTTAAAAGAGGCAGATAAGAGACAAAGATGTCATCCAGGGTGGGCTGGGTAGGCTAGGAAAGGCCAGGGTCATCCAGAAAGGGAGAATAAAACCTAGGAGGAAAGGCAAAGAAACTCCTGCAAGCTGGTTTTGGTCATGAGATTTCTGCACTGTGCAAAAGAACAGTCAATTATGAAATGTACAGTCAGTCATGTGAATGTTCCCTTAATGCATCCAAGAACTATTGACTGCTGTGGTTGTTCCTTATTAGGTCACACAAAAGGTACAAATGAGGTACATGTTCGTGTGATAATCAGGACACATACATTCAGATCATGCTAACTGCCTGCTCACAGTGAACATGGAGGAGAGAGAACATATGCCAATGATTTGTTCCCTTCAGTGCTTCACATCACACTGCTTCAGGGCAGCTTTAAGGTGGATCCTTCATCCCCAGGGCTCTTCCTTTATCTGTAACACTGGAGACCAACTTGCTTCATCATCTAAATCACTCACTTTTCTAAGGTGATCCATTTGTCAATACCCCTCCCATAGCATTACATCCATAAATTCTGCCCCCTTCACTCTTGTTGGATCGACTAGTCTACTGGATGGTGTTATTAGGATGGCTTCCGAATGCTGTTCCCAGTTTGTCTTTTAACTGCTCTCCAGGCCACTTCAGGTTTTCTTTCTTTAAATTTTTTTCCACTCACTGCTAGAGATGGAAATAGTGGAATAGAGTCTGAGTCAGTCACACAGTCAGTCGCTTGTTTAAAAGTCCTACTGAACCAAATCTTCAAAGGCAAAAGCCACAAACATGCAGTCCTCATGTTGAATTTAGCATACAGCCTGTTTTATTTGGTCTACAGAGTGCTTTACAATTTAGGGATTTCCACACAAAAATCCAGACTTCTGGTGTCTCTTATAAATCAGAGGGCCTAGTAATACTGGATTCTCGATCTCACATGGCAGCAATCAGCTAGGGTTGAGTCAGTACAGCTAGTACTCTCCAATTTTTCCATCAGTTGTTGCTTCACACACCTGGTCCACCTCACACTGTGGACATGACCTGTCTGGCTGCTGGAAGCATTTGAGTATTATTTTTGTTTTGTTTGAGTTGGAGTTACTCTCTTGTTGCCCAGGCTGGAGTGCAATGGCACAATCTCGGCTCACCACAACCTCCAACTCCCAGGTTCAAGCAATTCTCCTGCCTCAGCCTCCCAAGTAGCTGGGACTACAGGCATTCGCCACCACGCCCGGCTAATTTTATATTTTTCTTAGTAGAGATGGAGTTTCTCCATGTTGGTCAGGCTGGTCTCGAACTTCCAACCTCAGGTGATCCGCCCATCCTGGTCTCCCAAAGTGGTGGGATTACAGGCATGAGACACCGTGCCTGGCCGCATTTGAGTATTGTTAGCGGCTACCTCTGCTGATTTGGTTTCAGACATCAGTAGTAAATGGTTTTCCTTTTAGAATCAGAAATAGTTATTCCAAAAGACAAAACAATGGATCGGTATATGAACGTTTTAAATAAAAGGTTATTTCAGAGATTCTTAGGCCTGAGCTCTGGAGTCACCAACTTTGGAATCCTCCTTGAGTTGCATCTCTTCTTCTGGCCTAGTACCCAGGATTAACGGACAGCAAACAGAGTAACAGTGGGACAGAGTAGGAAAAGTGTAACTAGGACTTATAAGATGGGGATTCTAGTCCTAGCTGTGCAATTCACCAGCTTATATCCTAGGGTCATTGTTTTAAACTCTCTCAGCCAAGATTAATAATAATAATACTACATTTGCTGACAATTCCATAAAGTTCTTGTAACAGAATAAGATCCCAGAAGTGAAAGTGCTTTGAAATTATAAGGTGCTCTACAAACAGAAAGTTGTCTTATTTGTACCCAATCAAAACACTTACCAATCAAATAAGCACTCAACCAAAGCAAGCTACAAATAATTTTTGAATACCTACCATATACTCAGCACTTAGAGATGTAAGTATTAATTAGTCAACAAATCCATTCCCTTAAGGAGCTTACAGGATGGTTGAAAAAATAAACAATGGAAAAAAATAAGTGATAATAATCATAACCTAAATGCCAAATAAGTATTTTATTTCAACTGTTGATGTAATAGGCATTAGCAGGAGGCCAATAGAGCCAGATACTCACTCAACTATTCGCTTAGCTTTCTTAAAGTTTGTTCTGTGGAAACAACATCCTCAGATGCTTTGGGGGCTGGGAATATTATGTGTTCATACAAGTTTAGGAAATGTCCTAAAAATATATCCCATCCCCCCACCGCCTTTTTTTTTCTTTTTTTGAGATGGAGTCTCACTCTGTCACCCAGGCTAGAGTGCAGTAGCCTGATCTCAGTTCACTGTAACCTCAACCTCCCGAGTTCAAGTGTTTCTCCTGCCTCTGCCTGCCTCCCAAGTAGCTGGGACTACAGGTGCATACCACCACAGCCAGCTAATTTTTGTATTTTTAGTAGAGATGAGGTTTCATCATGTTGGTCAGGCTAGTCTTGAACTCCTGACCTCAAGCAGTCCACCCACCTCAGCCTCTCAAAGTTCTAGGATTACTGGCATGAGCCACCGCACCTGGGCCCCATCTCCCTTTTAGAAAATTAGAGTACACATTAGATATTATAGGCACTAAGGTGCCCTGAGATACCCTGCAAAAAAGATGACTGTTTAACTTTGACCTGGCAGATAAACAAATAGCTACAGAACCTCTCTTCTCCCTTCCCCACTCTTCTCTCTTCCTCTCCTTTCTTCCTCTCCTCTCCTTTCCTCTTCTTTCTCTCTTGGAAATCTCTCTCTTAACATTTCTTAGAATCAGGGTTCCACAAAATACAATTTGAGAAGCACTATTCTAGTGAATAACTCTTTTTTCACAGGTTCCAAAGGAGAACACACTTCTGTCCCTACCTGTCTGCTTTCAGAACATTACAAACATGGATCCTGAACTTCTTACTGTACATAGTAGGCACTGATTTATGTGTTGATTGATCCTTACCAACTGAGCCAACATTGTTTAACTAGACATTAATCCATTGCTTCACTTCCACTAGCTTGAAATCATAGTCATAACTGCAATGAACGTCATTGGAATATTCTTTCTCAATATAAATTATCATACTAGTAGGGCCATGTGGCATCAAAACACAAAATTCAGTAAGAATTTACCATCTTTCATGCATTCTTAATTTTTCTGGAGCCTCACTTTTCCTTGCTTTTTTCCTGGCACCATACCACATGCAGATTCAATTATGGGCCCTACTCCTAATGATCTAAAGTGCTAAGAGCTAAGGACTAAGTTCAAAATGCCAAGTGTGCTTTTTTTATGGATATCTAAATTCTAATAGGGAATTATTGAAGACCAAATTGTGAATGTCCAAAAAGGATATTATAATGGAATGATAGACATCGTGTCCAATATTTTGGTTTATGTTCTCTAGGTATGCAGTACACATTTGGTGAGTGAAATCATGCAGTTTTTTGCCTGGTGGTGATTAAAAAGCTACATCTGAGAATTGGAAAGACCCAGGTTTATATCTGTGTTCTGCCATTTCCTGAGTATGTGACTTTGGGTACATCATTTCACCTAAGTTTTAGTTTATTTCTCTATAAATTGGGACAATAATAGTAACCACCATAGGGGCCTAGGCAGAAAATTCCCCTTGGCCCTCTGAAGATTTGCTGAAAAATCAACTCACAAAAGGCAGAATAATTGGAGAAAAGCATATACATTTATCTAACATGTATACACTGTATACACAGGAGCCTTCAGAATGAAGACCCAAAGATACAGGGAAAAGTGCCCATTTTTATGCTTAGGTTCAACAAAGAATGGACAGCCATGTAGGCATATGATTTGATAAAAAGACTATGATCTAATGCTAATGAGCTGAGTGGGGAAAACCGGCAAGGCCTGTCTGTCTAGATTCTTCTGGGCTTCTCTGAGCACACATTCCTTCCTTCTGGGTGTGGGGCAGGACCCTCTCTGGAATGGGAACTTTATGACCTATAGTTAAACAAGGTAGGTCAAATAATTTCTTTGTGGCCAGTTTTCACACAGAGATGTGAAGAGAAAGTTAGAGTAATATTTTTAAGTTTTATGGCTGGCTTTGCGGGAAAGGGGTTCTGGTTTCTATGACGTGCTTTGGGGAGGAGGGATTCCAGTTTCTATGGCTAGCCTCGGGGGAGGGTGGGGAGAATGGGACTGAGAGACAGGAGGGCAGGAAAAGGTCAAAGACAAACTTGCTTCTGAGTCCTTCATTTTGAGGTATTGTTTTCTGAGCCCCAACACCACCCTCATATGTTGGTTGTGAGGACTAAATGAGAAAATGAATGAAAACCTCTACACGCAATGTATGCTGCACGGTGAGCTCTCAATAGATAAAAGCTCTCTGGGAGCCCCTTTTATGATTATTATGGAGTTGCTGGCTTCGAGATTACTTCTGTTATATTATCTTTATTCAGTCAAAATCCCCGCTACTATTTATTTCACCAACTCTCCACCCTATTGCTATGTTCCACTATTTTTTTCTAAACTCACCCTCCCCTGCAAAATCTCAGCATTAACAGTAGAAGGATAAATAAACTAAGAGCCAGGACCACAAAAAGTGTGTTTTCCAGCCTGAATGTGAAATTGCTTCCTCTGTGTGTAAATAGCTGCCATTTTCCACACCAGAGGAAAGTTTTTCTAACAGGCTATGTAATCTAAATGACACCTGCAACAAGGCACTACAATTAAACTTTGCAAAGTGGAATTAAAAGCACTTGCTAAAGCCATGCGTTTGAACATATTCACCAAAGACTGATCCCAAATCCTACTTGGTAGTTTTACCCCAAGCTTTATATCCAGATTGCTTTGCTACTATTGCTGAATAGTAATCTAGCAGCAAATCTTTGAAGTATTTTCAAGGAATAAATCCTTCTTGCTATCATATTCAAATGCCAATGAGTTGAGAGATTACCCCTAATGTGTGAAAAGTCTCCAACCAGGGACTCTAGAGCTGTCTACAATAATCAGGAGGAGAGGTGTTATTTGCATATTCACCAGGAAACAGGTTAGTGGTTTCTTCTAAGTAGCCAATGCTCATGTCTAAAAAGCTGCATAAAAGCATGTATTTCTGAATGATTTGCCAGGTGAATGGTGAATTGCCTTCCAAATAAAGATAATTAGTTCCGGCTTCCTTCTTGTGTCCATTTTGAAGAATCCCTATAAGTAATGTCTGCCTTTGACCTTCTTAAGGCAGACTTTCTCTTCTTATCCCTAGAGACTCTATCCCATTATGTTGCTCACTCTCTCCTACTCCTCTTTTCCTTTTTCCATTATCACCTGTACTACAATTCTCACCTTCTTATAACCGACTCTCCTGTCTTACTTTTTCACTTCAATTAGCCCTCCGCACAAATTCAACATGAGAATAAAGAAAAAAAATTTAAAATAGCATATAGTCACCTAAAATATGCTGTGGGAAATAAAACTGTCGCTGTAGGCATCATTAGCAAATGATCTAAACATGCTACTGTGCATGTCTATTTGTTGTTAAACCCTTCCCTATGCATCTGCAGCCTTCGAAGGAATAAAAAGAAATTTCCACAATAATATCACAAAAGTCTGCTACAATTTATATAATAAAAGTGTTCCAGAAAAGTTGCATTTAAATCAAATCCTGTTTTAATGCAAAAAGAAAGCTAACTATTTAAAGAAATACTATGGCATATATGGAGAAATAATTTCATTAAAGCAAATGATAACCTTCTAGTTTATCAGTTTTGAATATCTGGATCTTTTTATACTTGACCTTCTTAAAGCAAATAGCACCTATGGACCTTAAGAAACACTTGTTTTACTGAAGTTATATTTCTCAGAATCATAAATTTAAAAACAATAGTCAGAAAATGAGCTTTAGAAATCTGACAATCTTTCAAAATTTGCATAAGGGAAATACACCATTTAAAGAACCTCTATTTACATAATTTTGTAATTAACCAACTCTATTCATGTCATATCGAAATTCTTATCCCATGCTAAACCCAAAACAAGTATGAGTGGTTACTCTTTAAATAATCCTAGCCTTATATTTTGAATTATGAGAGGACAATCTGTTTGTTAATTGTTTTCATATTACTGAGCATACAAAGCATGGTATAAGTTATATAATGTTCCAAAAAAGAATAAACCTTCACAGAGCAACCTCTTGAACTTCCATACCAAGTAGCCATTTTGTTTCTACATCAAGCATAACATTTGAACTGTGTGAATAAATACACAAATATGATACTTTCTTATATGAATGACGACCACTGACCCAAGGATAATCATAAACAAATTTTGAATTATCTTTTCCAGCTCCTAGCTTGTTGCCTGGCATGTAACATGTACTCAGTAAATATTTATTTAAGTGGTAAATGAATAAATGACTGCTTTCCCTAGTTGAAGTCGCTTTTACCCACACACTACCTTGACACATTTTCCTTGGTTACCATGATCTCTATTTTCATGGCAATTCTTAGAAATTTAAAGGAAACAAATTGGGGCCTATAAAAATCAGTGTGTGTGTGTGTGTGTGTGTGTGTGAACTAACATACTCACAAAATAATCAAACGTATGACTTTGACTTGTTAGCACCATTCTCTTCTCTAGTGTCTCTCAAAAACATGATCCTTGGAAAGCATAAAACAGAATCACCTGGACAAAAAGGTAAATTCCTAGTCTTACACTGATGTACTAAATTAGAATCTAAGGGAGAAACCTGAGGATCTGTATTTAGAGATCTTCATCTTCATCCTACCTGGGTCCCTTCACATGATTCTGATGCACATTAAATTTTGAGATCCTCTGCAAGGTATTCAAATGAAATTTTAAATCTGTAGTTAAAACAAGTAAACTAACATCTTATAAAATACACAAAATAAGCAGCTCTAGCTCTCTTTTCCAGAATCTAAAATGAAATGAAAGAAGCAAATGCGTTGTCAACAGAACCCATTTGATGTGAGTGAAAAGGAGGTTCGGTGTTTACTTTATTCTGGTTCAACTTGAAACTCAAGCCAAATACTATAATGTTACAAGATTCAGCAAATGATCCAAAATGGAAGTGCTCTGCAAGGATTAGTGACTGTGGCCAAAGTGATGATGCTGCGATGCTTCGTGCATGGTCAGGTCACTTATTAATAATGTACAACTGCCCATGATTGAATTTTCTGCCATGAATGAGGCAGGGAAGTCTAGTTCATGTTGAAGAAATCAGAAACTAATCAAAAGCAGATCTTTGCTATTTGGAATTGGCCCAATACGGTAGTTATTTTGAAAGCTCATGGGGAAAAGAACATGCAATTCTAATCAAAAGAATTATTTAAACTTTCATAGAAGGCACTCTACAAAATCAAACTAAGAAGTAAAACTATCATTTATTAGTATAGAGAGTGAAGTAATATATATGTATATTATCTATTAGTTTATTAAAAATATATATTTTGTGTTCCTTGTGCTAACATTTAGAATTTTGAAAAAGAGAAAAACAATGAATCTCAAGGATCAAAAACCTAATTAAATATATGGGTTATAGCAATGAACTTAACTCAGCAAGTATTAATTAGTTGACTGATTTTAACACTATCTCAAAAAGGTCATCCAGACCTTTTTGAACCGTTTTAAACAAAAATAAAATAGAAGAAAAAATGTATTGCTAACATTAGCAAGAGTATGTTATAAATTAACCAACTGGCTGATGTTGGCATTAGATAGTTAAACAAGTAATGCCCATGTACATTAATCATAAGTCAATTAATGCAATCAATATTGCAATTGTCTAGGTAATTTCAAAGTTTATCATGGCTTGGATATTATCCACAATAGAAATATGTATGTGTATACATACAAACATACATACACATACTTTTTAAATTGTTTATATTTAAGGTATACAACAAGATGTTTTTGTTATACATATACATAGTAAACTGATTACTACAGTCAAACAAATTAGCATATCAATCTCCTCATATGTTTATTTTTGTGGTAAGAGCGCCTAAAATCTACTCTCTTAGCAAATTTTCAACATGCAATATTATATTTATTTTTTATTTTTGAGACAGAGTCTTGTTCTGTTGTCCAGGCTGGAGTGAAGTGGCGTGATTTCAGCTCACTGCAAACTCTGCCTCCTGTGTCAAGCAACTCTCCTGTCTCAGCCTCCCTAGTAACTGGGATTACCGGCACATGCTACCACGCCTGGTTAATTTTTTTTTTTTTTTTTTTTTTTTTTTTAGTAGAGACAGGGTTTCCCCATGTTGGTCAGGCTGGTCTCAAACTCCTGACCTCAGGTGATCCACCTGCCTTGGCCTCCCAAAGTGCTGGGATTGATTACAGGCATGAACCACTGTGCTGGCCTCAGCATACAATATTATTAACTACATGTCGTACATTAAATCACTAGACTTATTCATCCTATATAACTGCAACTTTGTATGCACCTTTTGACCTACACTCCTTATTCCCCACTCTCTGTCCCATATCCATTTTTCTACTGTCTTTTGCAACACATTCAACTTTTTTTTAGGTCCCACATATGAGATTATAATATACATGACATATATAATAATAGGAAAATTAGTCAAGATTTCTTTGTGAGCAATAGTAAGTAGATTTTTTTTGTCATACAGTTTCTCAGGTTCCATCACATTCATTGTAAGACATATCTTTTTGGTATTAGATTCTGTCTTATGTCTCTGAAAATTACTTCCTAAAATTCTCTAACAAGTAAGAATATTCTGAGTTTATCCTTCCACTAGTTTACATTTTGTTTGTACTTCAGATTTAAAACACACATGCATGTTCTTCATTTGGAGTTGCTCTAAGAATCACTAGAAGCTCACAATAACATCACTCACTTATGGAGAATTTTGTATAAATGATATTTTGGATGCAGTCTAAGATTTCATTCCAAAAATCTAACAGACTCTCATTCTAAAATCAGCCTTCACCTACAAGGAAATTCCACAAATGGGTTAAGTCAACATTCTAGAGTGGCTCCACTATATATTTTCTGAGATGTTTAGTAATAATGATACCTTGAAGAGTTCAGAACCTTTCATAAAGACAGAGAACAGATAAGCAGCAACTAGGCCCTTGTTCTCTAAACTCTTTTTTCATATTCCATATATTGCTTTTACTCAGTACAACTTATTAATAGCAAGTTTCTCAACTATTTGATTTGCAGGCAATTCTAAATTCACAGAAAGTTGACTCTTTGAACAAAACTCTTGCTTCCCAAACCAAATTATACTTAAAATCTCATTTGCCATAATTTTGTAGAACCAATTCCTACCTGTAACTTTCAATTCAGTTGTTCGTCTTACAAGTTTTCCTTCATATTTAAGTTCACATGTGTAATTTCCTCCATCTTCTTCTTGAACTTCTTGGATCAGAAGAGCATTTCCTTTCTGTATTATTATGCTTCTCCACATTTTTGGCTTGCATTCCTGCAGATAAAATATTTGCAAGTAAGCAAAAAATAAAAGTTCACAGACTACATCTCAGTACCAGCAAGTTAGTACTTTTACTTTTTTATATTCTTCTCTTTTGTTTTCAAAATATGTAACTAAGGAGTTAAGTCAATGACCAAGAAAAATCACAAATGTGTCCTATTGTATCCAATTCTAATATCACAACTATTGCACTACAAACCACTTTAAAGGCCTGACCCCAAGAGCAAGAAGTCTTTAGAGGCATTCTGAAAAAAATAAATAGAATAGCATAGAGGCTCCCCAAATACAAGAGAGGTATAGCAGAACCTTAACAGTCACTAAATATTATTATAATGTCCTGGTTCTTTCTATTTGACAAGGATATTTCCTAAGAGTCCTAAGAGGATATGGTTCACTTAGCCACTTAGTATACTCCAGGGGAGTCTTAGGCATTATTAAACATTCATAATAGGATTTTATATTGGCAATGAAGTTTACAATTGTTTCATTAATTACTCCTTATTATAAAAGCTAATACTAGTACTCCAGAATCTCCCTTCTTGTAATCAAGAAATCCATGTGGAGGTAGAGAGGGAAGGAATATAAAAAATTAAGGACTTCTCTAGAAACATAGCTAGGTAAAATGAGGACATGCTTTGTTATAGTAACAGCCTGGAGAAATCATCCACTTACTTTCTGAGTTCAGTGATATATAACCACAGAACAAGATTTGGGTTTTGAAGCCAATTATCTTACTCTCCTGATAGGAATGTGAGGGAATCTTGCTACCAAGATTGGACTTCCCTAGAAAGGAATGTTTAATACTTTTCCAGAAAGTGACAAGGATATAACAATAGCCAAGTATGTAAGAATATTCAGGCAATTATCTTGTCTTTTAGGAAATTTTTTTCAGACTACTTATTAGATATTGCCCCATTCTGGCTATCATTCCCCTCAAATGTTCTACCTAAGTGGTAGCCAAATGCCGTACAAACATCAGTCAAGATGTAGGGGATAGCTGTTAGGGAGCGCTGAATATTCAAGGCAAAAAATATTTTATCGCCGGGCACGGTGGCTCACGCCTGTAATCCCAGCACTTTGGGAGGCTGAGGTGGGTGGATCACTTGAGGTCAGGAGTTTGAGACCAGCCTGGCCAACATGGTAAAACACTGTCTCTACTAAAAATACAAAAATTAGCTGGGTGTGGTGTCACGTGCCTGTAATCCCAGCTACTTGAGAGGCTGAGGCAGGAGAATCTCTTGAATCCAGGAGGCAGAGTTTGCAGTGAGCCGAGATCATGCCACTGCACTCTATTCTGGGTGAGAAGAATGAGACTCTGTCTCAAAAAAAAAAAAGTATTTTATCATGTAAATTCTGTCTGTTAAGGCAATAAATAAATTGATTTTGAGGTAGATGATATGAACAATAGTTGAGAGCACTTTTTACTTTCCCCACTATGGTGTATACAACATCTGCATCTACCACTCCTCACCCCTGCCTCCATACACATATCTTAAACATTCATGTAAAGTTAGAATCTGTGCTGACTCTCAATCCCAAGCTGTGAGTGCTTGTGTATTTGTGTTCATGTGTATGTGTGTGTACGTGTGTGTGTGTGTGTGTGTGTGTGTGTGTGTAAGTGATCTGAGACAGTGAGTACCCATTTTTTTTTTCATAACAACATTTTTTTTCTTTCATGTTAGCAGGAATTTTGACAACAAAACACACAAACTGGTGCTTAAATTCACAGGTATAATATTTAAGAGATATGCTTGCTTTACGTTCAATACAACTACCCACACACATTGTCAGAGAGTAAATAATACTATTGAGGGCATGTAGATATAAGGATGCTTCACTTCCTACGGTCTTCCTGAAGAACAGCTAAGGGTCTGTCTGAAATTATATTACATACCATGTCTGGCAAGGTTTATCACCTATATGAGATTTGCTTCTGAGTTAAACCTTGGGATATAAGGTTTCTGGGAAAATGAAGAAGAAAGTCTGAACACAGAGAAAAAGAAACAGCCCAGCTGCCACTGCCGTCATACAATAATAATCCACAATTATTTTCGCATTGTTTCCAACTCTGATAGCCTCAGATTTCTAAAGAATCATTCTGAAGGTCGTTAAACAAAAATATGGTCCCTCTGGGCATTTTGAGAGGAAAGGAAAATGAAAACTGAGCTGCTGTGCTTTCCCACAACAGTGGTGGGGGTGGGCAGACAAGCCCACACACTCATTCAAAGACAAATGGTGTCATTTTCTAATGTCATTTTGGGGAAAGTCCATACACAATTAATTCTAACAATTTTCATTTTCTCTGCTGTTTTGCTTTTTTTCCCCAGGAAGTAAAAACTAAAGAGTGTATAGGAATTAGAAAATAACTCCTGATGAAGAACAGCCTGGAATCTTTATATGTTCTTTGGGAATGATCAAGATAGTCCTATGTGTTTTCCAAGCTGCCATCTAGCCTTATAAAAGGTTCTTTGTATCCAATAGAGGACATTTATTTTTTTTAACTGTGGCATAAAAAAATGTTGTCTTCAGGTCACCAACATCCCTCTAGAGACAATGTAGTGTAGATGAAAAGACAAACTGGCTTTAGGGTAAGACATCTCTAGGTTAAAATGTGGGGCTCCCCCAAGTTCTGTCATCTTCAGCAAATTTGCTCATGGGAATAATATTCACTACCATGTGAGCAGCCAGAATCCAGAGGCTTGCAGTTTATTCATTACATTCTTGTTGGGCAGCACTATAAGGAGTGGTCATACAACACAGACAATTTCTAAAGGTTCCCATCCTGCCTCCACCAATATGCCTTTTGCAAAGTTACTTTGTTGGCTATTCTACCTCAGTCTGGATGCCTATATAGACTCTCAGAAGTCTTCCAGGCTCTTGGTTCCATTATCGGCACTCCTTCTCCCCTAAGCTGCTGGCTGCTAGGCTTACTGCTGTCATTGCTTCTCTCCTGCTCACTAACTTCCTAATGAACAGACAGTATTGCCACATGTATTAGTCTGTTCTCATGCTGCTATGAAGAAATACCCAAGACTGGGTAATTAATAAAGAAAAGAGGCTTAATTGACTCACAGTTCTGCATGGCTGGGGATGCTTCAGGAAACTTACAATCATGGAGGAAGGCACCTCTTCACAGAGTCGCAGGAGAGAGAATGAGTGCCCAGAAAAAGGAGAAGCCCCTTATAAAACCATCAGATCTCGTGAGAACTCACTCACTATCATGAGAACAGGATGGGGGAAACCACCCCCATGATTCAATTATCTCCACCTGGTTCCTCCCATGACACATGGGGATTATGGGAACTACAATTCAAGATGAGATTTGAGTACAGACACAGCCAAAGAATATCACCATACCCCACTGCTCCAGATGTGTTTAATTCTAGCAACATACTAGGCAAAGAATTTGATGTGCATAGGTCAAGTCTCAAGATGGTTGTCTGAGGCCAGGACAAACCACCAAAGGCTCAAATTTGAGCAGTCCCCTAATACTCAACTCACTGTGTAATCCCCCTACTATTTATTGTCCCTGGGACTATTAAATCTCATCAACTTGAAAATTTTGCTGAGAGCCCATCTTGCTAGAGTTGCTGAAGTTCAATAATCAGATCCGTTTTGTGGCCTGGCTATCTCCTCATAGAGTAGTTTGTTGTAGGACATCCTTACCCAGTCAACATAAAGTCAACACTTAAAGCCCAGCTTTTTTCCCCTCCCTCCCCACCTTCCTAGGTGGCACATTTGCCAGTAGTTTCTGGGTTGAAAGCCCAGAATGCACAACTGAGATATCTGTTTACTAAGAACCCTAAAGTAACCTGTTGCCAGCCAAATTTGGATCTTGGAGTGTCCAACCTGAAATATTTACCACTGTACTCATAGTCTACTCCTGAGATAGCATCATCATACCTACAGGTGTTTTTTAAATCCATTTGATTTGGTGGTTGTGGTTACTTTAGTGCCATTCAGAGCACATGACTCATTCCTCATGGCAAGAACATCAGGAAGATTGATTTTAATATTTCTTCTGATTCTGAGGTTTAACCACAAAGCAGCTATGTGACCATAAACTAATCATGTGACCTCTAGTCCTCAAACACCTTTGTTTGAATACCCGACATCCACCCCTTAGGCCAACTTTTCTCCTTTCCCCTGGAGACTGTACTCTCCCACAGGGCATCTAAACATCTGTTTAAAAATCTTTAGGGGGCCAGGTGCAGTGGCTCATGCCTGTAATCCTAGCACTTTGGGAGGCCGAGGCGGGTGGATCACGTGAGGTCAGGAGTTCGAGACCAGCCTGATCAACATGGAGAAACCCCGTCTCTACTAAAAATACAAAATTAGCTGGGCGTGGTGGTGCATGCCTGTAAATCCAGCTACTCGGGAGGCTGAGGCAGGAGAATTGCTTGAACCCAGGAGGAAGAGGTTGCGGTGAGGCAAGATTGCACCATTGCACTCCAGCCTGGGCAACAACAGTGAAACTCCATCTCAAAAGAAAAAAAAAAATCTTTAGGGAAATTGAACTGTCTGCAGTTTAAAGATGGAAGAGACAATTAGTACGATTGCAAATTAGGTATGAACCTTGTCCTTTTCAGCCTATCTCTACTCCAAAGGCCTAGGATAACCAACTACAAGGAGCCCTTCCCTTCCAAGCTCTATTTCTCCAACTTTCTATCTTCACGGTATTAATGTTGATATTGGTAGCCCACAGTGGTTAAGAATATAAGTTCTAGACTAAACACTTGGATTAGAATTCCAAGTAGTATGTTTTTGAGCATGCTACTAAATCAATCTAAGCTTCAGTTGCTTCACCTATTTTAAAAAAAACAGGTGGTGATAATATTTACCAATTGGGGTGACTATAAAGATTAACTGAGGTGATATATGTAAATGCCCTGTAATATAGGGCATCACATGCTAAAACTACTCAATAAATATTAACTATTAGTCTATTATTTTTATTACTTTTAGTACTTTGCTTTCAGGTTATACATGTGTTATGATATATTAATGATCCTCAGGAGTTAATGTGACTTAATTTTCTATAGCAGTCTAGAGACAACACTTTAACCTAAAGTTATCATTCTAAGGCTGAGATTAACTTCTGGTTTCCAGTCTGACATGTAAAGGGCTTAGAAGTCATCTCTACTATCCTCACAACAAGAAAAAAGCCAAACAAACTGAACATCAATAACCATTTTCAGATCCATCAGATAACTGAGGTCACAAAGAAAACTACTACCCCCAAAACTAGAGAGACAGGAGAATATAGAGAATCACAGCTCACTGGGTGCAGAAGCAGCTGCACGAGCCAGCAACTGGTATGAACTCTTTACCCTTTTCTAGCTTTTGACATGGAGAAGGAAACTATCCAACTCTAGCTCCTTTTAGCCTTTGAAGTGGAGGAAGAAAAAAAGCCAGCTCTTGCCCTTCTAGCCTTCCTGTCTCTAGTGGGTGGGAGAGAAGCTGAGAAGCACTTGTGGTCACAGTTCAGAGACAAGGTTCACTAAAAAGCTGAGACCTAGTCATAATATTATATAGCACTTACCCTCACCCTGTATCTTACCAACACATCAATTAGGACTCTTGTCTAATAATAGGGCGTCACAATTTAAAAAACTGCACAACTCACACCTTATTTAAGAAGTCTCTAGGGAAATCCAAAGACAATAGAAGAGTGAAAAACAAGGACACCAGAAAGAATTGTAGCCTCTAACACCAACAATTATAGAAAACAGTAAAAACAGTCTTACTCTTAGCCAGAAAAATTTAAAAACCTCACACTAAAGGCCTATTTATCTCAGTTCCTTTTTACCCAGTCAGTACATCATGTCTGGGTTTCAACGAAAAATTACAAGGTATACCAAGTCAAAAAGCAAAACAAACAAAAAAACAGCTTGAAGAGAGAGCAAGCATCAGAAATAGACTAAGATATGAAGTGGCCAGGATGGCTGACCAGAAGCAGCTAGCATGTGTGGCCCATAGAGGAAAAGAAGGGGCGAGTAAATACAATACCTTCAACTGAAACATCCAGGTACTCACACTGGGACTAATCAAGAAAACAACTTGACCTGTGGAGAATGAAGAAAAGCAAGACAGGACGACGGCCCACCTGGAAGCAACATGGAGCCAGGAGAACCTCCCCCGCGTAGACAAGTGGTGAGTGAATGTGTGACCACAGGAAACCACGCTTCTCCCACGGATCTTTGCAACCCTCAGATCAGCAGATCTCCATATGAACCCACTCCACCAGAGCCTTCAGTCTAACAGACAGAGCTACGTGGAGCCTTGGCAGAGCAGCCACTCAACCATGTGAGGAGACCCTGGAGTCTTAGATACTTGGGCTTTCCAGAAAGGGTAGCTGCAGCTCTGGCAAAGTGGAAGGTTAGACCTCCAAACATACCCCTAGGAAAGAGGCTGAACCCAGGGGGCTGAGCAGCAACAGCCTGCAGGCCCCATGTCCACAGCACCTAACAGAACAAGACTTGGAATTCCAGCTAGCCACCGGTAGGGGCACTGCACCTCCCTAAAAAGGAGCTCCCAGGGCCGGGGGCAGGGGGAATCTTTGCTGTTTGGGTGACTTAGCCATTCCAGCCTGCAGGCTTTGGAGAGTCTAAGCTGACCAGGGGTGGAAGGGATCTCCCAGCACAGCACAGCTGCTCTACCAAAACGTGGCCAGACTGCTTCTTTAAGTGGATCCCCGATCCTACTCCTCTCACTGGACGGGACCTCCCAGACTGGGCCTGCAGCCACCCCTGCTGGTATTCTCCAAACAACAGAGATTTGTAACCTTCCAGGGATGGAGATCCAAGAGGGAGGGGTGAGCCACCATCGTTGCTGTTTGGGTGACCTAGCCATTTCAACCTTCAGGCTTTGGAGAGTCCAAGCTGACCAGGGGCAGAAGGGATTCCCCAGCAAAACACAGCTGCTCTACCAAAATGTGGCGAGACTGCTTCTTTAAGTGAGTCCCCAATCCCTTTCCTACTCACTGGGCGGGACTTCCCAAACTGGGCCTGCAGCCACCCCTGTTGGTGTTCTCTGGCTAACAGAGATTTTTAACCTCCCTGGGACGAAGCTCTCAGAAGGAGGGGTGGGCCATCATCCTTGCTGTTTGGGAAACTTAGCTGTTCCAACTTTGGGGCTTTGGAGTGTCTAAGGCAACCAGGGGCTACAGCAGACCCCCAGCACAGCAGAGCTGCTCTACCAAAATGTGGCCAGGCTGCTTTTTTAAGCAGGTCCCCAATCCCATTCCTACTCACTGAGCGGGACCTTCCAACCAGGGTCTCCACCCACCTCCTTCAGGTGACTTTGGGCTAGCAACAGGTCCATACCTCCCTGGGACGAAGCTCCCAGAGGGAGAGGCAGGCTGCCATCTTTGCTGTTTTGTAGCCTCCACTAGTGATACCTCCAGGTACTAGAAAATCCAAGGTGACTACTGACTAAAGCAGGCCTCCAGCATACTACAGCAACCCTATGGAAAATTGACCAGACTGTTATGTGGGTGCCTATTCCCATATCTCCTTACTGGGCAGGTCCTCCAGGCAACTTGGCAACTTCCTGGACAGAGTCTCCAAGGACAACTGAAAACCTCTGTGCCACTACCTCTGTAGTGGAACGGCCCTTGCTACCCTCAGACTATGGAGGAAATATCCTAAGTACCTTATCCACACCACCAGCAAGCTGCAGTTGACCCAAGGAGAGGAGGCCGGTCCGTCTCCCACAGGTCCCACACATCCCCTACAACTTGTCACCAGACATGGAAGTCCTGGCTCGGACCCACAGCACAGGCCCTTCATCCTGGGCTGATTGCACTAAGCCATTGCTGACCTGCACCTCTCTCGAGTGGAGCTCCCAGGAGACAAGCAAATGATCCTTGGCCACAACCACTACTAAGGTCCCTTCCTCTGCTGCTTCCAAGTTGGGGAAAAAACATAAAACACTGAGATCACCCCAGAGCTACTATGAGAAGCCCAGTAGTGCCAAGTTGCAATCTACAGCCAGCACTCAAAGGAGAGAGGAAGCCACACTTTCAGAGCATTGAGAGGGAACACGGCTCCAAATGTGAGGAAACATAGGAAAGCCACACAACTGAGCAAGAGTGTACCAACTGACCAATAAGCCTATGTGCCACCTGCTGAATCACATCCCAAATCTTCAACACTAAAAATACTTCATTAACGTACCCCCCTCTGAAACCAGAGGCAGGAAGTAAGCTTCAAATAAAGACCATGCACAAAGCCTCAGCCCAGTGAAAACATCCAGAAACATCTATTGACTGTACTCAATCTACACTGCAGTTAAAGGAACATTCGCAGGCAGAGATGAGAAAGAACCAACGCAAGAACCCCAGAAACTCAAATGGCCAGAGTGTTGTATGTCCTACCAAACAAATACATGAGTTCTCCCATAAGAGTTCTTAACCAGGCTGAACTGGCAGGAATGACAGAAATAGAATTCAGAATATGGATAGCAACAAAGATCATTGAGATTGGGGAGGATGAAAAAACCCAATCCAAGGGAAGAAATCACAATAAAACGATACAGGAGCTGAAGGACAAAATAGCTGGTATAAGAATGAACCTGGCCAGGCACGGTGGCTCACATTTGTAATCCCAGCACTTTGGGAGGCCGAGGCGGGCGGATCACGAGGTCAGGAGATCGAGACCACAGTGAAACCCCGTCTCTAATTACCGGGCTGGTGGCGGGCCCTGTACTCCACTACCCAGAGAGGCTGAGGCAGGAGAAGGCATGAACTGGGGAGGCGGACTCATGACCAAAGAATGAACCTAACAGGTATGACAGAGCTAAATAACACAATACAAGAATTTCACAATGTAATCACAAGTATTGATAGCAGAATAAAGCAAGCCTGAAGCAGGTGGATTGCCTGAGCTCAGGAGTTTGAGAACAGCCTGGGCAACATGGTGAAACCCCATCTCTACTAAAATACAAAAAATTAGCTGGGTGCAGTGGCAGGCACCTGTAATCCCAGCTACTCTGGAGGCTGAGATAGGAGAATTGCTTGAATCCAGGAGGCGGAGGTTGCAGTGAGCCGAGATCGCGCCATTGCAAGAGCTCTCAAAAAAAAAAAAAAAAAAAAAAAAAAAAAAAATTTAATAATAAAAACCTATCCACCAAAAAGGCCCAGGACTTGATGGATTCATAGCCAAATTCTACCAGACATACCAATAAGAGCTGGTACCATTCCTACAGAAACTGTTCCAAAAAATTGAGGAGGAGGGACTCCTCCCCAACTCATTTCATGAAACCAGCATTGTTCTAATAACAAAACCTGACAGAGACACAACAGCAAACTTCAGGCTGATATCCTTGATGTACTTCGATGCAGAAATCCTCAACAAAATACTTGCAAACAAAATCCAGCAGCACATCTAAAGTTAATACACCATGATCAAGTAGGCTTCATCCCTGAGATGCAAGGTTGGTTCAACATATGCAAATCAATAAATGTGATTCATCACATAAGCAGAACTAAAGACAAAAACCACACGATTATCTCAATAGACAAAGAAAAGGCTTTTGGTAAAATTCAACACCCCTTCATGTTAAAAACTATCAATACCCCAGGTATTGAAGAACATATCTGAAAATAATAAGAACCACCTATGGCAAACCCACAGCCAACATCATACTGAATGGGAAAAAGCTGGAAGCATCCCCCTTGAAAACTGGCACAAGACAAGGATGCTCTCTGTCACCATTCCTATTCAATGTAGTATTGGAAGTTCTGGCCAGGGCAATCAGGCAAGATAAAGAAATAAAGGGCATCCAAATAGGAAGAGAAGAAGTCAAACTATCTCTCTTTGCAGACAACATGATTCTATATCTAGAAAACCCCATTGTCTCAGCCCAAAAGCTCCTTCAGCAGATAAACAACTTCAGCAAAGTTTCAGCAAAGTTTGATTTATACACTTTTATATTCCTCTGGAATATACCCAGTAATGGGATTGCTGGGTCGAATGGTATGAAATTAAGGCAGACATCAAAAAGTTGAAAATATGAGAAAAATGTTAAATCAATGTATAAAATCACCAGCATTCACATACACCAACAACAGGCAAACTGAGAGCCAAATTGTAAAAGCAGTCCCATTAACAATTGTCACAAAAATAATAAAATACCTAGGTGTATAGCTAACCAGAGAGGTGAACGATCTTTACAATAAGAATTACAAAACACTCCTCAAATAAATCAAAGAAGATGCAAAAAGATGGAAAAACATCCCATGCTTATGGATAGGAAGAATCAATACTATTAAAATAGCCCTACTACCCAAAGCAATTTATAGATTCAACGCTATTCCTATCAAATTACCAATGATATTCTTCACAGAACTAGAAAAAACTACCTTGAAATTCATAAGGAACCAAAAAAGAGCCCAAATAGACAAGGCAATTCTAAGCAAACAGAACAAAACTGCAGGCATCACGTTAAATGACTTGAAACTATACTACAGGGGTACAGCAACTAAAATATCAGGGTGCTAGTACAAAAACAGGCACATAGACTAATGGAAAAGAATAGAGAGCCAGAAATAAGACAACACATCTATAACCATCTGATCTTCGACAAAGCTGCCAAAAACAAGCAATGGGGAAAAGACTCCCTTTTCAATAAATGATGCTGGGACAACTGGCTAGTCATATGCAGAAGATTGAAGCTGAACCCCTTCCTTACATCATATACAAAAATTAACTCAAAATGGTTTAATGAATTAAATGTAAAACCCAAAACTATAAAAAATCTGGAAGATAACCTAGGCAACACCATTCAGGACATAGACACAGGCAAAACTTTCATGACAAAGACATCAAAAGCAATCACAACAAAAGTAAAAATTGACAAGTGGGGTCTAATTAAACTTAAGAACTTCTGCATAGCAAAAGAAACTTTCAACAGTGTAAACAGGCAATCTACAGAATGGGAGAAAAATTTTGCAAATTATGCATATGACAAAGGTCTAATATCCAGCATCTATAAGGAACTTAAACAAATCTCCAAGAGAAAAATAAACAACCCCATTAAAAAGTGGACAAAGGACATGAACATACACTTTTCTTTTTTTTTTTTTTTTTTTTTTTTTTGCTCTGTCGCCCAGGCTGGAGTGCAGTGGCGCAATCTTGGCTCACTGCAAGCTCCGCCTCCCAGGTTCATGCCATTCTCCTGCCTCAGCCTCTCCGAGTAGCTGGGACTACAGGCACCCGCCACCACGCCTGGCTAATTTTTTGTATTTTTAGTAGAGACGGTGTTTCACCATGGTCTCGATCTCCTGACCTCGTGATCCGCCCGCCTCAGCCTCCCAAAGTGCTGGGATTACAAGCGTGAGTCACCGTGCCCAGCTGAACACACACTTTTCAAAAGAAGACATACATGTGGCCAACAAGCATATGAAAAAAATGCTCGACATCACTGATCATTAGAGAAATGCAAATCAAAGCCACAATGAAATACTATCTCACACCAGTCAGATAGCTATTACTAAAAAGTCAAAAAATAACAGATGCTGGTGAGATTGTGGAGAAAAAGGAACACTTATACACTGTTGGTGGGAATGTAAATTAGTTCAACCATTACAGAAAGCAATATGGCGATTCCTCAAAGAGCAAAACAGAAATACCATTTGACCCAGCAATCCCATTACTGGGTATGTATCCAGAGGAATAAAAATCATTAATTATACCATAAAGACACATACACACAAATGTTCACTGCAGCACTATTCACAATAGCAAAGACATGGAATCAACCTAAATGCCCATCAATGACAGATTGGATAAAGAAAATGTGGTACATATACACCATGGAACACTATGCAGCCATAAGAAAGAATGACATCACGTCTTTTGTGGGAACATGGATGGAGCTGGAGGCTATTGTCCTTAGCAAACTAATGCAGGGAATGAAAACCACATACCACATGTGCTCACTTATAAGTGGGAGCTAACTGATAAGAACATATGAACACGAAGAAGAAAACAACAGACACTAGGGTCTACTTGAAGGTGGAAGGAGAGGAGCAGAAAAGATAACTATTGGATACTGGGCTTAATACCTAGGTGATGAAATAATCTGTAAAACAAACCCCTGTGACATGTGTTTACCTATGTAACAAACCTTCCCATGTACGCCTGAACCTAAAATAAAAGTTAAAAAAAAAAACAGACTCAGATATGGCAGAAATTTTATATTTCCCAGATTGGGAACTTAAAATAAGTATAATTAAAATGTTAATAATTCTGATGGAAAAAGTAGACATCATGTAAGAGTAGAT
Organism: Hylobates moloch; assembly: GCF_009828535.3. NCBI lineage: Eukaryota > Metazoa > Chordata > Mammalia > Primates > Hylobatidae > Hylobates > Hylobates moloch. The sequence goes on along the minus strand of NW_026652282.1, from coordinate 87,309,562 downwards.
GGGTAATGTAAGCAGAGAGATGGAAGCTCTTAAAAATAATCTCAAGGAAATGCTAGGAATCAATACACTGCAACAGAAATAAAATAATGCCTCTGATGGGCTTATTAATAGACTTTAAATAGCTGAGGAAAGAACCAATGAGTTTGAATATAATGTCAATAGAAACTTCCCCACAAGAAAAGGAAGGAGAGAAAAGAATGGAAAAAAAGTGGAACAGAATATCCAAAAGCTGTGGAACTACAAAAGGTGTAAAATAGGCATAATGGGAATACTAGAACAAGAAGAAATAGAGAAAGAAAATGAAGAAATGTTTAAATTTCAATGCTGAGTCATTCATGTATTGGAGCAGACTGAGTCTGGGCAAGGCGATGGTGTGCAGGTGGGCTACTATGAGCATCTGAGCTGAGTTTGAACAATATATAAAAGACAGGCAGGGTGTAGAAGACAGAAGGAACAACAAGTGTAGAAGCACACAGATGTGAAAACACTTGAAGCAGACAAAAAAAGTTCCAAATAATTTTGATCTTTTGAGAGTGGCTGGATTCAAATGTAAAGAGCCTCGAATTCCATTCTAAGATATTTGCACACTGTCAGGGTTCAAATTCAGCTCTGCCACCGTGTAGCCTATCTCATAAGACTTCACTAAAGATTGAGTCATGTAATGCATGAACATATTTGGCACAATGTTAGGCCCTGCAAACACTCAGTAAAAAGGAGCTGTCATCTAAATGATTTTATAGAATCATTAGAGTTCACTAAGAAGTGGCGTCCTATGATCAGATGTGTATTTCTAAAAGATCATTCTGCTGGATACATTGAAGATAGACCGTAGGAAAGACATTGCTTAAGAAGCTTTAGTTTGCTTTGAACTGTTTGTATCACTGGGATGCCATTAAAGATATACTCAAGCAGCTTCTAAGCCTAGATTCTTAGAATAATTTGGGAAATATCAAGAGCAAACTCCTGTTAAATTTTAAAAAGGCATGCCTGTTAAAAGATTTCAAAGTTGACAAAAACAAATCATGTTGATAAAGCAAGAAAATATAACATCAAAACCCAATGCTTGTAACAGTTTTATTCCTAATCGAAAAATGGCAACAATCCAAATGGTCATCAATTAGTGAATGGTTAAACAGTGGTACATCTATACAGTGGAATACCACTCAGCATAAAAAGAAATGAATTATTGATATATGTCACAACATAGATGGGTCTTAAACGCATTATACTAAGTAAAGGAAGACAGACAAAAAAGCTACATAACATATTATTCCATTTATATGACATTCTGGAAAATGGAAAATTATAGGAATAGAAACAAAGGAATTTTTACCAAAGACTAAGGCTGGGAAGAGAGGATTGAATACAAAAGGACACAGAGGAACTTGGAGTGATAGAACTGTTCCATATCTTGACTATGGTGTATACATTTGTCAAAACACACCAAATCAAATTGTACATGTAAAAGGGATGAATTTTGCTATTTGTAAATTATACATAATAATTTGACCTTTAAAAAAACCTCAGCCTTAAATTAGTCTGAGATGTCTTAGGTAACTATATTTCTGGCTTCCACATAACTTTTCCATTTCTATAGTTGTAGCAAATGTCAAGTAAAGACTTTAATCATTAAACTTTTATAACATGTCTAGGGTAATAACAGCTATTAATTACATCTATTTTATATGTGGGGAAATTGAGGTCCAGTGATATTTAATTACTTATCCATGTTAATGGTAGTATGGAGATCAGAATCCAAGTCCTCAAATGTGGAGCCCAGTGCTTCTTATACATGCCAAATACCCATTCCTATTGTATTAGCCCATCTGTTTTATAATTTACAAACAATTAAAAAAAAAACCTCCCCACTTCTAATGCCATACCTAGGAACAAAAAGAAGTACAAATGGATCTTAAATCTTGTGTGACTGACTATGGTTTCAGGGCACAGCAAACTGAAGCCTTCATGAGCTTTGCAACTCATTCATTCCTTCTAGATAAATATGTCTTTGAAAATTCTTGTTACAAGATTAAAAATTCAAGGGTGGCATACAATTTTATGGTTACGACAGAAGGCACAGATTAATTTTATTACACTTCCAAAAGGGATTCAAAATCTCCAAGCATTTTGGGAAACTTTTTTTTTTTTTTTCTAAAGGTGGAGAAAAAGTTATTTGAGATCTTTCAGGCTGTGGTATTATGAGGTTTCTAATGACATTTTTTCCACCTTTAGAAAAACAGTCAGAACGTATAACAAGATAAATCAATGTAAAGCTCTTTTCTTTAAAAACTTAACTCATTGAAATAAGTGATAGCATTTAGAAATGGTCATTCCTAAACCACTATTTTTGTAGATGAAATTAACTCTTTACAATTCATTTAGAATTTTTCTTAAACAGGGTACAAGAGTCAGAGATCTAATTTTTTTTCTAAGTAGATATTCAATTATGTCCACACCATTTTTAAATAAACCATCATTCTCCCTCCACCTACATTAAAATGAAATGTTACCTTTATTACGTATGTATTTTTATCTGTTTCTGGATTCTCTATTCTACAGGTCAATTACATTTTCCTTAGCTTACTGTTTCAGTTGATGCTGTTTTGTAGTAAATGATAGCAACTCATAGAATATGTCCCCTCTCATGAATGCTTTTTTCCAGTATTTTCTTGGCAATTCTGGTATATTCATTTGTATTAACTGTGTAATTATGTTGTCCAGTTTCAAATAATTTATATTCTATCAAATTGCATTACTTATACATTTTTTTGAAAAACGTATCTTTTATTCTTTGATATCTTCCCATGCAGAAACATGTTGTCTCTTCATTAATTTGGATCATATTTTATGTCCTATAATAAATTTTTAGTTTTTTTTTCTTAATTAATAGGCTTTATTTTTAGTTTTAGGTTTATAGAAAAAATTGTGCAGAAAGTACAGGGTTTCTACATACCCTCCAAACTCTCACATCAAGTTTTCTACATATTATTAACATTTTGCATTAATGTGATAAATTTGGTCTAATTGATGAATGAATATTTATAGATTGTTATTAAAGGAGGTCCACAGTTAACATGAGGGTGCACTCTGTGTTTTGTACAATCCAATTGGTTTTTACAAATGAATAATTTCATGTGTCCATCACTACAGCATCATACAGAATTGTTTGCCATCCTAAAAATTGTTTCCCACCCTAAAAATATTCTGTGATCCATATATTGATTCCTTCCTTCATCTTTCCTCCACAACACCTTGGCAACCACTGATCTTTTTATTCTCTCTATAGTACTACCTTTTCCAGAATGTCATATAGTTCTAAGCATGCAGTACATACCCTTTTCAGACTGGCTTATTTCACTTACGGTTTCACATTTAAGGTTTCTCCATGTCTTTTCATGATTTATCATTTTTTCTTATATCTGAATAATATTTTATTATATGAATGTACCACAGTTTGTTTAGCCATTCACAAAGGATGAAGGACATGCTGGTTGTATACAATTATTGGCAACTGTATATAAAGATGCTATAAACATTTGTGAGTAGGTTTTTGTGTGGAGGAAACTTTTCAACTAATTTTGGTAACTGCCTACAAGTGCAGTTGCTGGATGTTATGGTAAGCTTACTTTGAACTTTGTAATGAACTGCCAAACTGTTTTTTAAAAGTGGCTGTATTGTTTTGCATTCCCATTTGCAATGAATAATTCTTCCTGTTGCCATACATCCTTGTTAGCATTGGGTGTCATCTGTGTTTTCGATTTTAGCTTTTCTAATATGTATGTAATAGTACCTCAATGGTATTTTATTTTCATGGGTACATAGTAGGTTACATATTTATGATGACATGAGTCATTTTGATACAGACATCCAATGTGTAATAATCACATCATAGAAAATGGGGTATCCATTCCCTCAAGCATCTATCTTTTGTGTTACAAACAATCCAACTGTACTTTTTTATTTTAAAATGGAAAATTAAATTATTTTTGACTATAGACTCACTGTTGTGCTAGCAAATACTAGGTATTATTCATTTTTCCTAACTATTTTTTTTGTATCCATTAACCATCCCCACCTCTCTGCAACCCCCCATACCCTTCCCAGCCTCTGGTAACAATCCTTCTACTATCTGTGTCTAGGAGTTCAATTGTTTTGATTTTTAGATCCCACAAATAAGTGAGAATATGTGGTGTTTGTCTTGCAGTACCTGGCCTATTTCATTTAACATAATGACCTCTGGTTCCATTCATGTTGTTGCAAATGACAAAATCTCATTTTTTATGGCTGAATAGTATTCCATTGTGTATATGTACCACATTTTCTTTATCTATTCATCTGTTGATGGACACTTAGGTTGCTTCCAAATTGTGGCTATTGTGCATAGTGCTGCAATAAACATGGAAGTTCAGATATATCTTTGATATACTGATTTCCTTTCTTTTGGGTATATACCCAGCTGTGGGATTGCTAGATCATATGGTAGCTCAATTTTTAGTTTTTGAGCAACCTCCAAACTGTTCTCCATAGGGGTTGTAGTAGTTTACATTCCTATCAACAGTGTACAAGGGTTCCCTTTTCTCCAAATCCTCACTAGCATTTGTTATTGCCTGCATTGTGGATATAAGTCACTGTAACTGGAGTGAAATGATATCTCATTGTAGTTTTGATTTGCATTTCTCTGATGATCAATTATATTGAGCACCTTTTCATATGTCTGTTTCCCATTTGTATGTCTTCTTTTGAGAAATGTCTATTTAAACATTTTGCCCATTTTTCAAATTAGATTAGGTTTTTTTTCCTACAAAATTATTTGAGATCCTTACATACTCTGGTGATTAATCCCTTGTCCGATTGATGGTTTGCAAATATTAATCTTATTTTCATATAAGCCCCTTTGCATCCTTGTTAAATGTATTCTAAAGTGTTTTATAGTGTCATTGTTTAAACAAGATCACTTCGTTTTTCACCTTTACATGTCTAACTGGTTATTGTTTGCAAAAACAAAAGCTATTGAATTTTTGTATATTTTTAGTAAGTTTCTCTTTAGTTCTATTTTTTGTTGTTGTCGTAGTTGCGTCCTTTAGGTTTTCTAGGTATGCAATCATATAATCTGAAAATTAAGATTATTTTGTCTCTTCCAATATTTATATAGCGTATTTCATTTCATTTTCTTATTGCATCAGCTGGAACCTACAAAACTGTAATAGTGACAGAGAGCATTTCCATCTTGTATGTCATGGATGTAAGGAAGCATGTATGTTTACAAGGATGTTCCAACACTGTGGTTATTAAAAACAAAAATAGAAAAAAACGCATAAATATCAATTAGTAGAAGAACTGATTGAATAAAATAAGGTAGTTCTGTCCTGTAAACTATTACGCAGCAAAATGAATTAGACCTGTAGAAGACGTGGAAGGATGTTTCTCATATGGTTGTGTGTGATGGGGAAAGCTGAAGCATGATATGCATAGCATGTTCTCTATTTTATAAAAAAAAAATTAGAGAAGGGGAAATATTTGCATATATGTGTATATATGAAAGTAAGTAAATAATGTATTTTATATATGTATACACACATACACATATATACACAAAAAGAGAGAAGGCGGGGAGAGAGAGAGAGGAAGAAAATGTTAGCATAGAGGAAAGTGAGGCAGTATTTAACAGTTAGCATTAGTTATTTTAGTGGCTGAAATGGAATGGAAGAGAGGATGAAACTAACTTTATATTAATATACCTCTTCACTGTTCAATTTGTCAAAACAATCAGCTTTTAAATACAGACACACACACACACACACATATATATACACACACTTCTATTCAGTGGTCTCTTTTTGTAAAATTTAATGAATGTAAAAAAAGAAAGACATGGGTTTCATTAGACTTAAGCAAGTCACTTAACCTCTTTGGGCTTCAGTTTCCTCATTTGAGTCCCTTTCAACACTCAGAGTCATTAAAGAGTCCTTAGAAAGCATTACAGGATTTGTTTCTGGAGTAACAATTTTGATAGAGAATTCTGTTTATATCAGTGATGTGAGTGATTAAGTGCATAACATATGCATGTAGTGGAGCAATCATAGTGAGATTATGAGAACATTAGATGTCAGAATTTCAGCATTTGAATCTCATTGGCCACATGTTGCATAAATGACCCTCTATGAGTTATTTCAGTTTCTTCATCTGTAAAAAGAAGATAACAACCACCAATAAGTAGACTCACCTCCTTTTGCTAACTGATAGAGTTTAGATAGAGGAGACACAACCCTCTCCCACATATCCCTTGCATTCCCAGGACAACCAAGATTAAATTACTCAGTCATCTTTAGATAAAAAATATATATATTACATTTTATGAAAAGGTAAACCAGAGCTTCCAAACCAGTGGGTCACAGCACTCTGGTGTGCTATGTGAGGGTTACCAGTATATGGGCACATTGATTTTGTGTTGCTCAGCCCCAAATCAGTCAGGAGGGCTGAGAGGACCTAAAGCTCTCAGGGCCAGTCTTCCATTCACTTTGGTGTGCTATATTATCACTTTCTATGTGTGCTGTTACATAAAAAGATTTGTAAAATGTAAATTGACCCAGTTGTCCTATATAACTGATGTTTATGGTTTCTTTTGAATAAATGTAGAAATTACCCCCTTAATCTTAAAACTTGAGAAAATCACATTTGTCTTATCTGAGTTCCTTTTTCAGGAAACCAACCATCAGCACTCCCAAATGATATCAAAGAACCAAAACTTAACATATCACTACACCCAGACAAGGAGAAATTCAACCCTTTATCCATCATGATTGTCTAAGCAACTACCTGCTTCCTGTTAGCCAACTCCTATTCCTTACCTCTCCCTAATTCCTGTTTACTTGCATTTAGTTACATTTGTTCCCCACTATATAAACCCCAGATTTTAGTCCATCAGGGAGATGGATTTGATATTGATTTCCCATTTCCTGCAACACCCAATTAAAGCCTTCTTCCCTGGCAATACTCATTGTCTCAGTGATTGGCTTTCTGTGCAGCAAGCTGCAGGACTGAAAGTAAACCCTTGATGTTTAAGTAACAAAAGATTGCTCCTGACTATTATGTACCATGAAAATATTAACTGATCTTATTTAGTTTTGTAATTTTCCTTTGCAGAGATTCATGTCTGTGATTAAAAACAGGTATGTCTGCTGCCCTTCAGACAAAGACACTATTGATTACAAGTAGGAGTTGTTCTTTTAGATATTTCAATTGATGTAGTTCCTTCCTGGAGTGTTGAGAAGGAGCTATTTACTCATCTATCTCCCTTCATGAGAAAAGAGAAATGTGTTTATTTTGGTCAGCTCAGTATTCCCAGTTCCTAGCATAGTGCCTTGCACAGGTAGGCACCCAAATCATATGTGCTGAATGAATGATCAGTTGTACAAATAAGTTTGTACTGAACCATCCATCATTCCCAACCAATGTCACTTATAACCAATGGCAAACATCTAAAATTGAGATAGTTATGACAAGAAAAAGGAGAATTCAAAGTGATAGCCTTGACCTTATTAACACCAGACTTTTACCAACTGAGGTAACTAATCACATAGATGAGTGTTTTACTCCAAAGTGTGTATTTGTATTTTTCTTGCCAATATCCTATCAAAATTAGGACATTTAGAAATGGGATAAAATGACCCCACATTTGTGTGACAACAGTGTGCTCAGTGAATAATTAAGTAGGTTTAGTGTTCTTCTTGGTTCAATTTAAAAAAGAGGCTGGGCATGGTGGCTCACGCTTGTAATCCCAGCATTTTGGGAGGCCGAGGCAGGCGGATCACGAGGTCAGGAGATCGAGACCACGGTGAAACCCCATCTCTACTAAGGTGTGGTGGCGGCGACTGTAGTCACATTACGGTGAGGCTAGGAGAGAACGGGGGAGGACTTTGCATTACGGATCGAGATCCTTATCTCTCATTTGTAAAATGTTTTAAAAACACTAACATTATTGAATATTCTGCTCTAATGTCTAAACCCTATTTATATAGTGTCAGAAAAAACTTCTAAAAGTGTAGCCCCTCTCCTCATCTCAATTTGATAACTGATGCAGTTCAGATAGAGAATACACAGTCCTCTTACACATATCCTTTGTATTCCTCAGATAGGCTGGATTGGCTTACTCAGGCATCTTTATGAACATGCCTCCAGAACCACCTGATTTACCTCTACCTTCCTATCCAGCTGTGATTACGTGCAGGCACAGAATGATAGTCCTTAAAGGCCTACCATAGCGTATTTCAAACAGCCCAGGAAACAAAACAGACTATGAGAGTGATACAATATGATTAGTTAATTAAGTAAAACACAGAGACTGATGGAAAAGAAAGGAATTTAAAGATTCTGTATATTTGAAAAGACACCTGGAAAATGGATCATGCAAAGCAATAGTTTTCACCATTAAAGCACTAGAGTTAAGACGTTTGTTAAATGAAGTTTAGCCTAAAACTGCCTCCTTACATATTTTAAGTATGACCTAAAGGTTTCTCTGTACATCTTCAAGTATAACAAGTGGTGGTGTAAACAGGCCATAGCCTACTCTTGTGCCAATCACTGGGTTTTGGCCAATCAAATGTGGCCAACTTCAAAATGTGTTCAAATAAGACAAATGCTGAGCTGTAACCAATCCAGCTGTTTCTGGACCTCACTTCCATTTTCTGTTCATCACTTTACTTTTTCTGTCCATAAATCTTCTACCACATGGCTGCAATGGAGTCTCTGAACCTACTCTGGCTCCAGAGGCTGACTGATTTGCGAATCATTCTTTGCTCAATTAAAGTCTTTTAAATTTAATTCAGCTGAAGTTTTTCTTTTAATAGATGGCTCCAGAAGTGGGATCCAAAGTAGAGCTTCTAATGACCCCAAGGAGTATTGAATGACCAAGTGAGGTACCCACCAGACCCATTGTGTCCATTACTCTCTTGGAACAACTGGGAATTGTGGTTAAGTTCTCTCTTGGATTCTGAAGCTCCATGGTTTTCTGTTTTGAGCTCTCTGAGTTTCTTTGAGCAAATTTCTGATCCAAACTAGGTCTGGAAGTCATGGCAGAAAGCGGACTAGGTCCAGGATCAGATGGATCTGGTAATTAACTGGCTTGGATCCAGTTAGAGGCCTCTTATATCTGACTGGGTCAGAAAGAACCTAGTAGTAAATGGCAATATTGCAGGGGGTGTAAAATTTGGCTTTTGAAAATTCACAGAGATTTTTGTGTTCTACACTTTTTATTTTTCTTGCATGCTTAAGTAGGAAAAAAAAAAACACTGGCTAGTTGATCAAGGGAATCTGAGAACAAAGACAATATCTGAGGTAAAAATGGGATCCTTAATTTATGAAGAACTGAGTTCCTTCTGGCTTATACACACACAAGTATGAGGCCCCGCAAGCAGCAAAGTCTTATTGAAATCGCAAAATCTCACTAAAGATAAGTTAGAGTGGAACGTTCCAAATGAATGACACTGCACTGAAGTGCGTTTGATTGAGGGCTCCCAAATTAGTCTCACCTAGGGATGCCTATTGACATGCAGAAGCTTCTAAAAAGATTTCAATATTTTTATCTAAAGACTTTATAAAAGGCAAATACAAATCTTAAGCAACTAATTGATTTTTAAAAATTAAGTCTGCTGCTAACCTTTTGGCTTAGTTATTTTCAAACCCAAAAGGTGGAAAGAAAGTTATCCTAGATAAGGTGTTTATAAAAGGTAGGCCCTCAGGTAAAATAGGCATGCTTCTTTTTACAGATCTATCCATGCTGAGTCCATGCATACAATGCTTTGTTGGCCCTATTCTTTAGTGGGCTCCACCCATTACTCTGAACTCAGTAATTTTAGCTAAGAAACAGTAGCTATGTTAAAAAGAAAACCCTACTGAACTAAAATACATCTTTCTGGAATTTGACTATCTTAAAACTCTTTTGTAAAAAAAAAAAAAATATATATATATATATATGAAATCTCCATTTGTAGGGATATCTGCCTGTGTACATTAGAAACTTACCATTTGTATTAGTCTGTTTTCACACTGCCATAAATACCTGAGACTGGGTAATTTATAAAGAAAATAGGTTTAATTGATTCACCGTTCTGGATGGCTGGGGAGGCCCCAGGAAACTTATAATCATGGCAGAAGACGAAGGGGAAACAAGGCACGTTTTCACAAGGTAACAGGAGAGAGAGAGAGAGAACAAGGAAGTGCCACACTTTAAAACCATCAGCTCTTGTGAGAACTCACTCACTATCACGAGTATACCATGAGGGAAACCATCTCCATGATTCAATCACCTTCCAGCAGGTCCCTCCCTTGACATGTGGGGATTACAATTTGTGATGAGATTTGGGTGGGGATACAGAGCCAAATCATATCACCACTATTTTTTTTTTTTTTTTTGAGATGAAGTCTCCCTCTGTCACCCAGACTGGAGTGCAGTGGCACAATCTCAGCTCACTGCAACCTCTGCCTCCCAGGTTCAAGTGATTCTCCTGCCTCAGCCTCCCGAGTAGCTGAGATTACAGGCATGCACCACCATGCCCAGTTAATTTTTGTATTTTTAGTAGAGACAGAGTTTCACCATGTTGGCCAGGCTGGTTTCGAACTCCTGACCTCAAGTGATCCGCCTGCCTTGGCCTCCCAAAGTGCTGAGATTATAGGCTTGAGCACCCGGCCCATTCCTTTAAATTTACCTAATAAATCATACTTTTGGTTGAGATGCTTTTCTGGCCGTCTTCTCTTGCTGGAACTTTCATGAGAGCACTGTTTTTTTTTTTTTTGCCCCTGGTTTGAGCAAATGATAATATAATTTTTAGGCGAAAATCTTGCTCTCTGCTTATGAGATATAAATTTTTATTTTTTGTGGTTCCACTTAAGAGTTCTCCCTTTAGAAATACAAATTTGTTGCCTAGTCAACAATTGCTTAGTTCAATGAAACCAGTAATTGGAAGACTGATAGACTGAATGGGAGAAAGAAAAGCTATTTTAAAACTGGCAAATGAAAATTCTTACAAGTAATGAATTTTCTTCTGTCTGTATGTCTGTATGTGTTGTGTGAGTGATGTTTATATGAAAAAGCACTGATTAACTGGTTTAAAAGGAATAAGTGCTCAAATCAAATATTTTGTCAGAAAAATAAAAACTGTAATGTCTTTTAGTTCACATGACTTTAGTAATCTTTGGGAAATAAACACAGTTTTATAAGATTATCGGTAAAATAAAGACATTTGGTCTAAATTAGGCAGGTCAGATATTAGGTTTGCTAAATGCTTTGAGGTCATAAACTGCTCCTTTGACTTTTGAAAATTGTTTGACTTACCTGTTTTAGAGCCATTAGATTCTCGATAAGGCCTGGGGACACATGGAGTTAACCACGCCCCCTAGCTATGCTGGAAAGAGTTGGACTTTATCTGCACTTCAGTCTGTTGTCCCAGGCCCCACACCTAGTACATAATTAAAATCACTTCCTTACCGGGTTTTTCACTAAAAATAAAAATTGCTAAGAGTTGAGATTCTAACATGTAATTGAGACTACTGAAGAAACAGTTTTACATGCAAAATGTGTGAGGAAAGTGAAGTATGCTTTTGGTAAAAGATTATAAGAAGGCATGGGAATGTGGATTTTTGTGCCTAGATTAAAGAGTTAAATGATGATTTAGGTTAGCTAGGATAAAGCTGAAAGTTTGAGCAAGTTGTGGAAGATTGTGAAAAATTAAACTTGTAAAAGAAATTCCCCATGTGAACATATTGGCTAAATTTAAAGAGGTATTATTCAGTTTTTTTGTAAATTGAACATTGAAATAAAAGCACAAAAGGGTTTTCTTAGAGCACTGATCTACTATTTAATGAAAATTTGTAATGGGTTATAAAAGATTTATGTGAATCTCACCTTATGGTAAAACTGATTAAGATGAGACAGATTTCTCAATAGATACAGAAAAGGCCTTTGACAAAATTCAACAACACTTCATGCTAAAAACTCTCAATAAATTAGGTATTGATGGGACCTATCTCAAAATAATAAGAGCTATCTATGACAAACCCACAGCCAATATCATACTGAATGGGCAAAAACTGGAAGCATTCCCTTTGAAAACTGGCACAAGACAGGGATGCCCTCTCTCACCACTCCTATTCAACATAGTGTTGGAAGTTCTGGCCAGGGCAATTAGGCAGGAGAAGGAAATAAAGGGTATTCAATTAATAAAAGAGGAAGTCAAATTGTCCCTGTTTGCAGATGACATGATTGTATATCTAGAAAACCCCATCATCTCAGCCCAAAATCTCCTCAAGCTGATAAGCGACTTCAGCAAAGTCTCAGGATACAAAATCAATGTACAAAAATCACAAGCATTCTTATACACAAAATCTCCTCAAGCTGATAAGCGACTTCAGCAAAGTCTCAGGATACAAAATCAATGTACAAAAATCACAAGCATTCTTATACACCAATAACAGACAAACAGAGCCAAATCATGAGTGAACTCCCATTCACAATTGCTTCAAAGAGAATAAAATACCTAGGAATCCAACTTACAAGGGATGTGAAGGACCTCTTCAAGGGGAACTACAAACCACTGCTCAATGAAATAAAAGAGGATACAAACAAATGGAAGAACATTCCATGCTCATGGGTAGGAAGACTCAATCTCGTGAAAATGGCCATACTACCCAAGCTAATTTATAGATTCAACGCCATCCCCATCAAGCTACCAATGACTTTCTTCACAGAATTGGAAATACCTACTTTAAAGTTCATATAGAATCAAAAAATAGCCCACACTGCCAAGTCAATCCTAAGCCAAAAGAACAAAGCTGGAGGCATCATGCTACCTGACTTCAAACTATACTACAAGGCTGCAGTAACCAAAACAGCATGGTACTGGTATCAAAACAGAGATATAGACCAATGGAACAGAACAGAGCCCTCAGAAATAATGCCGCATATCTATAACTATCTGATCTTTGACAAACCTGACAAAAACAAGCAATGGGGAAAGGATTCCCTATTTAATAAATGGTGCTGGGAAAACTGGCTAGCCATATGTAGAAAGCTGAAACTGGATCCCTTCCTTACACCTTATACAAAAATTAATTCAAGATGGATTAAAGACTTAAATGTTAGACCTAAAACCATAAAAACCCTAGACGAAAACCTAGGCAATACCATTCAGGACATAGGCATGGGCAAGGACTTCATGTCTAAAACACCAAAAGCAATGGCAACAAAACCCAAAATTGACAAATGGGATCTAATTAAACTAAAGAGCTTCTGCAGGGCAAAAGAAACTACCATCAGAGTGAACAGGCAACCTACAGAATGGGAGAAAATTTTTGCAATCTACTCATCTGACAAATGGCTAATACCCAGAATCTACAATGAACTCCAACAAATTTACAAGAAAAAAACAACCCCATCAAAAAGTGGGCAAAGGATATGAACAGACACTTCTCAAAAGAGGACATTTATGCAGCCAAAAGACACATGAAAAAAACTCAGTGGGATGGTTCAACAGGAAGGTGGCAGAGGCTGTGTTGTATTCCCACTATAGAGCTGCTCTCTGGCAGAGGGGAATACACTAGTCTTACCCATGGAAATATTTTCTGAATTCAGGAAGTTTGACAAGGTAAACCATACAAATATTAGAAAAATAAAATTTCATCCGTGGTTAAAAAAAAAAAAAAAAGAAAAAATGCTCATCATCACTGGCCATCAGAGAAATGCAAATCAAAACCACAATGAGATACCATCTCACACCAGTTAGAATGGCCATCATTAAAAAGTCAGGAACAACAGGTGCTGGAGAGGATGTGGAGAAATAGGAACACTTTTACACTGTTGGTGGGACTGTAAACTCGTTCAACCATTGTGGAAGTCAGTGTGGCAATTCCTCAGGGATCTAGAACTAGAAATACCATTTGACCCAGCCATCCCATTACTGGGTATATACCCAAAGGACTATAAATCATGCTGCTATAAAGACACATGCACACGTATGTTTATTGTGGCACTATTCACAATAGCAAAGACTTGCAACCAACCTACATGTCCAACAACGATAGACTGGATTAAGAAAATGTGGCACATATACACCATGGAATACTATGCAGCCATAAAAAATGATGAGTTCATGTCCTTTGTAGGGACATGGATGAAACTGGAAACCATTATTCTCAGCAAACTATCGCAAGGACAAAAAAACAAACACTGCATGTTCTCACTCATAGGTGGGAATTGAACAATGAGAACACATGGACACAGGAAGGGGAACATCACACACCGGGGACTGTTGTGGGTTGGGGGGAGGGGGGAGGGATAGCATTAGGAGATATACCTAATGCTAAATGATGAGTTAATGGGTGCAGCACACCAACATGGCACATGTATACATATGTAACACACCTGCACGTTGTGCACATGTACCCTAAAACTTAAAGTATAATAATAATAAAATTTTTAAAAAAAAGAAGTCAGCAAAAATAAAAAGATTAGATAGATTTGTCTACTAGGTTTTATTAAAAATTGGGGTTGACATTAATAGTATACTACTGCAAGGATGAAATTTGGCTTTCTTTCTTGAATGAGATTTTCATGTAATATTAAACAATAATGAAAGATTTTTGTTTGCCTTTTGAATAAACTACAGGAAAAAGAAGAAAAAGACAAGAGACAGATCGTTTGGAAAGCTAAGTCTTCCCTCTATCAATGAGTAAAGGTTTTTGCATCTTTAAAATTTTTGAGTCATTATTTTGGCAAAATGAATGATTTATGGTGACATAGAATTCGATTTTATAGTATCAAGTGTTTTAAACATTTAACATATTTGACAGGCTTCCCCAAGTCAAATTCCAATTTTGAAATTAAGGCTTTTTAGACCACTAACTTTGGGATGCTACAGAGGGCCCCTGAAGCATCCAAAAGAGAGGTAAACAGGATTATTTGATATATTAAGTTACATGGGAAGCACTGTCAAAATAAGAAATTTTTGTTTGTTTGTTTGTTTTGAGACAGTCTCACTCTGTCACCCAGGCTGGAGTGTAGTGCAGTGGTGCAATCTCAGCTCACACCCTGCAACCTTTCCCCACCCTCCCCTGTGTTCAAGCAATTCTCATGCCTCAGCCTCTGGTCTCAAACTCCTGACCTCAAAAGATCCGCCTGCCTCAGCCTCCCAAAGTGTTGGGATGACAGGCGTTAGCCACCACACCCAGCCAGAAATAATCATTAACTTTCTTTAGGTTATATTTTAATGAATGTCATTAATATATGTTCCAAAATTTTACGTGATTTCTAAAATTCTAATGTCTGAGTATATGATATCAATTATAATTATGGTTCTTATGTTAATTTATTGTAGACCACAGAAATAACCAAATTTCCTTGTCAACTGTGTCTTTATTTGAAGTCATTGCTAGTTAATTGCTTAATTCTGATGCAGTTTCTGAAACATTCACAAGCACGCAAAATCCTAGAAATATGGTGTCTTTTAGAAGGTTGGAAAGGACCCTGAAAAGCACTCTTGAATACAGGTTTCTCATAACTTTAGAGTCATATCATTTGGACTGGGTAAGAATTCCTGGAACTTTAATGAAAAGACTGGTTTATACAACTGCTAACCCAAGTAGAACAAAAATTAATTGAATACCAAGAAGACACTTTGCCAGATTATCATGCTAAATCAGCCAATACCAAAATTGTATAGATATACAATTTGAATGAACTCCATGGCCTAAGTCAAACGACCTGTGATAACCCATCAGTTATCAGTGCTATGCACCTAAATTGGAGAAACAATTGGTATTCAAGAGGACGTAAGACCAACGTTAAGCATGGACTGATGGAGAACCAGGGCAGCTGCCTTGTCCTTCCTGAGTCCTTAAAGTTTTTGTTATTAAAAGTTCTGCATTCCATGACTCATGAAAAAGATAAAATAATCCAAATTAAATATATATTGTTGTGGTGAGTTGTACATTGCTAAAATAGTTTATGACCAATGTTTAATTTGTCAAACCCATATTCCTGGGAAGACACTCAAATCTTCAGGTACATTCAGCTACCTGATGGGCCATTTAAACATTTATAGAGGGATTTCATTCAATTGTCATTTTCAATGCATGTTTTCTGGTTGTATCAAAGCTTTTCCTTGCAAGAATGGTGATGTTATAACAGATTATTATGTCACAATTGTATTTTCACCAGGAATAAAAGATTTTTATGGTTCACTAACTGAAGACAATCAACCCCTTCACAATCTAGAACTCAAAAGACTGGATCTTCCGAGAACATCAGAGAAGGACTTCCTTTGCCATCCACACTGCAGCAAAGCTAAGGGACCTTGAACCTTGGGCTTATAATCTCACAACTGAGGGAGGGTTGCTCTAGACTTATGGAACTATACACCCATTAGAACCCTTAAGGTAAAGCTACCCAGGGAAGTTTCTCCCCAGAAAAAAAAAAATGGCATCCTTGATGTGAACAGCTTTTTCCCAAGATCACGGATCAAGACTTTTCTACTATCATGAGACTCTTATTTTTAATTTTTTCCTCGTTTATGCCTCTATAAACAATAGAAGTCAATAGAAGTTGCGTACACTCATAGGGTATACTTTTATTTAAGAAGGATTTTGCAGCCAGCCTTATACATGGATAACCGTATGCCTTGATAGATGAAAAATGAAGGCCCAATGTAGGTGAATAATTTCAATGGTACATACGTTGCCTCATAGTCAGAAACAGAATGTTGGTTCACTCCTCTTAATCTACATCATGGGTTAAAGACAACATTGCCAGGAGTCCTTCACTATTCTAGAAAGGCATCATTTGTTAAGTCCTTTTTTCCATGGTGTGGAGTAAAAGAGGGAATGATTAGAAATGTATCCGTTATGATAGGCTCTATAACTGATTCTACTCTAAACGCTATGGTTACACAACAGACTTTAAATTCTCTTGTGAAAATTACGCTAAATAATAGAATTGCTCTAGATTACTTACTGGCTAAACAGAGAAGTATCTGTGCAACTGCTGGTACTTGTGGCCTGTGGAGAAATATATCCCATCAGGTATTATAGAGATTCAGCGTAGGAGATTAATGAAGAGACTGCTTAGTTAAAGCAAGTAGTCTCTTTAGCTCATTCTTTGATCTATTTGATTTTAGTTGGTTTGGTTCATGGGGACCCTAGGTAAGGGGCATACTCCAAACTCTTGGTATTATCCTCCTGACAATCATAATAGTAGTCCCCCTGGTGTACTGTATTCGCTCAAAAGTTTTAAATGTTTGCATTCAGCCATCTCAAGAATGGCAAATGTTCTCTCTTCAACTGGAATGCCAGTAGCTGAAGGAAATGTGTGACCATGAGGGCATCATAACCTATGAATGAATTGCTGAGACCTGGAAACCCAAAATGACGGTAACTGAGAGTGGCACACTCACCTAAGTGAGAACCTGACAAAAAGGAGGGAATTTTTAAACAAAATTATGGGAGGCCATTGTTTTGGACTGAGCTCACGTCATGCACTAGGCCCCAACAGACCAGACAAAATCAAAAGGGACTCACTTGTGCTAAATGTAACATAATCAAACTAAGACTTTAAGGAAACACATATATCCTAGAACAGACCAGGTTTTGTTTTTTTCTCCTGTAAACAGGATGTTCCAGACTAAGAAGTTATCCTCTACTCTAACCCTTACAAAAAAAAAAAAAAAAAAATGACCTGAAGTCCTTGTTCACACCTTACACAACCCACTGTTCTGCTATTTTCCAGTGGGTTTCAAGACCAAATAAGTACATTTATGATGGTGATAGTGACATCAATGCCTAAAGTTTTGGTCAATCTCTCAAAATGAGAGGATGAATAAAAGGGGGAAATTGTTAAATCATGTTTAGCCTAAAGCTGCTTTCTTACATATTTTAAGTTAGGCCTAAAGGTTTCTCTGTACACTGTCAACTATAACAAGTGGAGGTGTAAGTAGACCATAGCCTACTTTTGTGCCAATTACTAAGTTTTGACCAATCAAATGTGGCCAACTGTTTGAACGTGTTCAAATAAGGCACAAAGCTATAACCAATCCAGCTGTTTGTGTTCCTCACTTCCATTTTCTATACATCACTTTCCTTTTTCTGTCCACAAATATTCTTCTACCACGTGGCTGCACTGGAGTCTCTGAGCTTACTCTGGCTCAGAAGACTGCCTGATTTGTGAATCATTCTTTGCTCAATTAATCTTTTAAATTTAATTTGGCTGAAATTTTTCTTTTAACACATTGGACATTTCTAACTTTGAATGAGCACCAGAATAAACTCTGGACAAATGTATCCTCTTCTTTATATTGTTATAGCCAGAGCAAAACTTGCTCAGCCTGGTAGAAAATACAACTTCTGCACAGCAAAAGAAACTACCATCAGAGTGAACAGGCAACCTACAGAATGGGAAAAAATTTTTGCAATCCACTCATCTGACAAAGGGCTAATATCCAGAATCTACAAAGAACTCAAACAAATTTACAAGAAAAAAACAACCCCATCAAAAAGTGGGCAAAGAATATGAACAGACACTTCTCAAAAGAAGACATTTATGCAGCCAAAAGACACATGAAAAAATGCTCATCATCACTGGCCATCAGAGAAATGCAAATCAAAACCACAATGAGATGCCATCTCACACCAGTTAGAATGGCCATCATTAAAAAGTCAGGAAACAACAGGTGCTGGAGAGGATGTGGAGAAATAGGAACACTTTTACACTGTTGGTGGGACTGTAAACTGGTTCAATCATTGTGAAAGACAGTGTGGCGATTCCTCAGGGATCTAGAACTAGAAATACCATTTGACCCAGCCATCCCATTACTTGGTATATACCCAAAGGATTATAAATCATGCTGCTATAAAGACACATGCACACGTATGTTTACTGCAGCACTATTCACAATAGCAAAGACCTAGAACCAACCCAAATGTCCAACAATGATAGACTGGATTAAGAAAATGTGGATATACACCACGGAGTGCTATGCAGCCATAAAAAATGATGAGTTCATGTCTTTTGTAGGGACATGGATGAAGCTGGAAACCATCATTCTCAGCAAACTATTGCAAGGACAAAAAACCAAACATTGCATGTTCTCACTCATAGGTGAGAAGTGAAGAATGAGAACACTTGGACACAGGAAGGGGAGCATCACACACCGGGGCCTGTTGTGGGGTGGGGGGAGGGGGGAGCGATGGCATTAGGAGATACACCTAATGTAAATGATGAGTTAATGGGTGCAGCACACCAATATGGCACATGTATACATATGTAACAAACCTGCACGTTGTGCACATGTACCCCAGAACTTAAAGTATAATAATAAAAAATAAATAAAAAATAAATTTTAAAAAAGAAAATACATGGGCTATAAAGTAGGCAAGGTAGACTATCCAAATACTGACTGAAAAGGAAATATTTTCCTAATATGTTGGTACGTTTTCTTCAGGTATTTACTTGAAACCTTGTATGAGAACCAAGAGTTAGCAATACATTTCTGAGCTTCAGGTACTCTTTAACTTTTGATTCTAGTATTTTATCCTAATCCATTAGTATATTGTAGGGGCTAAGAGTGGGGCTAGTAGCCAAACTGCAAGTCACAAACTACTGTTGACTTTTGCTAACCCACTTAGCTTGTCTGAGTCTGCAGTCACTTCTTCTATAAAATAGAGATAATATTACCTTATATGGTAGTTCTAAGAATTGCGTTAATCTATCTCATGCACCTAAAACACAGCTTGCCATACAGTAAGTACTTAAGAAATGTTAGCTAACATTATGATGATCATTTATCAACTGTAAAATATTATAGAAATATTAAATATTATCCAGGCAGAGCTGGAAAGGCCTGTTGCTTCACCATTGTTGGTCCATTTCTAAGGAAGAGTGAGAAGTGGCATTTGCCAAGCAGTAAATTGCTTGAGTATGTAAGGATGATAGTGATGTCTAGAGATATGAGAAAAGGAGAAGAAAGAAGTTAGCAGAAAGTAAGATGAGATAGTAGAATTACTCTTAGAAGGGAAAGTTGATTATCTGGATTTCACTCCCAGCTGCTAACTCTTTGGGCAGGTCACCTTCCCTTCCTCAACCATAAAATTAAAATAAAACTTTCTTTTTCTTTCTTTGGCCAGGCTGCACTGCACCAGCATGGCATCTTACAAAAGTTTCCAAGATATGACCAAGGCTGGGTTTAGTCCCAGGCCCATTGCCGGAGAGGGTAGTGATTAAGAAAATGAATTCTGGAGTCACACTGCCTTGAACAGAAAATCAGGCTTTGTTCACTGTGTAACTTTGGATAGGTCACATCTCTCTCAGCCTCAGTGGTTTTGTTCTCCATTAAATTAGGATAATAGCACCTATCACACAGAGTTGCACTGAGATTTAAACAAGATAATGTTGAAATCAAGTTTAGCTACAATGAATGGCACACGATAAGTGCGTAATAAATACAAATGAGGTTGATGATGGCATAAACCCACCAAATTATCTGTAGTCTATGTTTATGCATAATAAACATTATGTTCCTTTTTATCTGTCACAATACTGTCTTCATTAAGATAATTCCCATTGAGACCTGGACGTTCTAGTACAGAGCATGTTCTTGGTGTCTATTGGTAAGTTTCCCTAGGCGTGAAAATGGAGAGGCTTCCAAATGTAAAGGCATATGACAGCTGTGGGAGTTAGGGATTAAGCTTCCCTAGGAACTGAGGGTCTGTCAGATCCTATAGACGCAACCTGCTCCACCTTTTATGTGTGTTTGGTTCCAACAGTACACACAGCATCTGTGCAGAAAACCTTCCTGGTCATCTACCATCACATCATAAAACTGCCCAGTGTGTCAATTGCTGTGGTTCAGAGCTGACAGAAGAGAGTTGGCTTAGTTCTGTTACAAGATCGTGGGCCCCAGGTTAGCTGCCAGAATATCATAGCTGGAAGGTTGTGTGGTTATTATCTGCTTCTTCCCGTAGATCCAATTCTCAGCCCTTGCCTGCTCTAGTCTATGCTCAGAAAAGCCGAACACTATTGATTCTATCTCCTGCCTCTGCCCCCTGGCTTCTGTTTCAGTTTGAATGAGGGTGGCAGGAGAGGGAAATAACTAGCAAATAAACAGAGAGCAGGAATTATAAATGGTTAGGGTATTTATCCTACCCACTCCCTTCCTATCTGCCACCCTCATATGTTCCTTTAAGGCTGTATCTCTTGGCAGCTTCCTCCACTCTTGCCAGGTTCCAGTGACACTGCTCCTTCCCCTTGACACTGCAGGTCTAGGGGTGATAATCAACAGCTTGCTCCTTTATCGATTTCTTCAAGCCTGCCCAAACTTTTGCAAATAATCCTTCCGTTCAACTCTCTTATTCTTCTTTTTTTTTTTTTAGATGGAGTCTCGCTCTGTTGCCCACACTGGAGTGCAGTGACACGATCTTGGCTCACTGCAACCTCTGCCTCCCGTGTTCAAGCGGTTCTCCTGCCTCAGCCTTCCAAGTAGCTGGGATTACAGGTGTGTGCTGCAATGCCCAGCTAATTTTTATATTTTAGTAGAGATGGGGTTTCGCCATGTTGGCCAGGCTGGTCTCAACTCCTGACCTCAGGTGATCTGCCCGCCTCCGCCTCCCAAAATGCTGGGATTACAGGCATGAGCCACTGTGCCTGGCCACAATTCTCTTCTGTTCAACCTTTGAGTGTGGTTTATTTCCAGCTAAACTTAACCTTAACAGTGTTTACACATCCCGTACTGGGCCCGTTTCTCTCCTCTGCATTCACTGTTGTGGCTTTCACAGAGTAGACCATTATGATAGTTGTTATTCTTTATAAGTACTACTACTTGTAATGGCAGGCCTTTGTTTCTGCCAGTAAATAATATTTCTGTGTCCCCCAAATGATTTCTTTCAAGTGTTATTTAAATGTTTACCCTTCTTCCCATTAGTTCTTATATGTTGTCAGGCTGGAGGGACATTCTACTTTTAGCAGTTGGAGAAAGGGGTATTGCTTCTAACACCTGCATTAAAAACCAGTGATACATAAGAGTCACAGCTCTGAATTATTTAGTTATGGATCTGTTGATTCTTCTCAGTGAAATATCTAATACCAAAAACTAGTAACAAAAAAATCTCCCTTTCCTCATCCCCAAGGCTGCTATTGACTGCGGTAAAATATGCATTTGACACCATGCTGAGTTACCTTATACCACACAACATCAGGCTCCTGATCGGACTTTTTAAAGTCATCCATGTCTGGACAGGAGATCTCCTTTCTTTTAGTGACTTCAGATTTTTCTAAATAGCGGATCCTGCTGTTGTAGCACAGGCCTGATTCATTCTCTGCAACAGTCAAGGACATTGACACCTTCATGCAATATGTTGAGTTTCTGTAGGAACAGAGAAATAACAAAATGGCTTTATTGGGTGTTTAAAACTTTGTTTGTGCTCTATATATTTCAAGAGTATTGACTTTTCCATTTAGGACCTTGCCTAGAAATCAGAAACATCATCAAAGCAACACAGAGCAGTTTTATGCTGCAACTGACAAGAAGATATGAAACTAACTGATAATGTGGATATTTGTGGCCATGAGGTAGCCACAGAGCTACATAGAGAAGCTATACCCATCTTCCAAACTGTAAGATAGTCTGACTTCTTTCCCAGCAATAAATATTGCTATGTTGAAAATCTGATAATAAAAACCTGTGAGAAAGTCTCTATAACTGGAGCTGTAGCCATTTTTGCTCTGACCCTGTGGCCAGTCCTTTAACAGTTACTACAGGGATAGTTGAATTTTACTACTGGTTTCTCAGCCAACATTTCCTGATACAGAATATATACTAAAAACCAGATCAAGATACAGAGGATATCTGTTAGCTTACAGGTTAATTTACCTGTTAACTATTCAGCTTTTTTTTTTTTTTTTTGAGACGGAGTCTCGCTCTGTCGCCCAGGCTGGAGTGCAGTGGCGCTATCTCTGCTCACTGAAAGCTCCGCCTCCCAGGTTCACGCCATTCTCCTGCCTCAGCCTCCCGAGTAGCTGGAACTACAGGCACCTGCCACCACGCCCGGCTAATTTTTTTGTATTTTTAGTAGATACACGGTTTCACCCTGTTAGCCAGGATGGTCTGGATCTGCAGACCTCATGATCCGCCCGCCTCGGCCTCCCAAAGTGATTACAGGCGTGAGCCACGGCGCCCGGCCAACTATTCAGCTTTTTAAGGTACTCACTGAGATGTGCCAGGTGTTGAATTTTCGGCTTGCATAAAGAAGAAATCATACTAGAGTCTGGTCAGTTGCGATTAATTGTATCAACCAGCACTAGCATTATAAAGAATTCTCAACACGGAATGTTATCATAAGGCCACTTTAGAAATTGGGCATTAATTGGCTAACACATTACAGAAGGGTATTTATTGAATAAAAATTCTGTCTTCTTGTACCTTGGTTAGCACTTTCTCAATAATGTGAGTTCAATAAACATATTTAATGAATCTAATTAACTACAATAAATAAATATAAATAAATAAAAATTCTGCCTTTATTTTTCTATGTATAATCCATGACCTTTCTCTACCCTACCTTACCTGGATTCCAGAAGATGTCAAACACAAAAGAAAATGGAAAAGTGTGAGGAAGAAATCAGAAGCAGCCTGATAACACTATGAAAATCAGCTGTAAATCTTGGAATATTTAATTTTACTTTATGGAAGACATTTCAGGACCATAACTGTTTTAAACATCAAGGGATACGTGCTGTCAAAACTAAAATTGCCAAGAGCGGCAATTCAAACCAACTGCTTTATAACTGAGTAATAACAATCCTAACACATGGGATTAGCATGCCAACCAATAATTTTAAGACAGTACCAAATGATCGGCACTGTTCATACTGCTTAGTACTCACTCATTGCAATTTTATATCCCCGACATCATGCAAAACACAGGAATGCAGATGGCTATGCCTCTTGGGTTTACAAACTAAGTTAATAAGAATGACTCCTACTTAGGCTTCTGGTAAAGTTAATTTCCGGCAAGCACCCCTGACTATGCCCAGGCCTGTGTCATCTGAGAAGGAAACTATCAAAGCACTCCAATACTGATGTTTAGATGCAACCCCATCACACTATGTAGACGGTAGGATTTGCTTTTCTTTCTTCCTCTATATGGGTTCCCGGAACACAAAGCGCATAAGATATGCCCACTGGGGATTAAGTGAAAGAAACATTTATGTTCTTGTCAGACATTGGACAGCCTCTTTAAGTGCCACGAAGCTAAAGCCACAATAGTAGTAATCTCAGAGAAGAAGGGTAAATCAGTTTAGCTCAATCAATTGAGCTCTTTTTCACCATTTTTTAAACACTTCAGTGTTAAATATTTACAAGTCTCCTTGCTTGATACAAGGCCATACATGGTCTAGCTCAACATAACATTCTCCCCTTTACTCATTAGGGTGCAGCCACACTGGCATTTTCTCTGTTCATTGAACACACTAAGCCTATTCAAACAATAGGCCTTTGTACTTGCTCTTATCTGATCTTCTAATATTTGTTTATTTGTTAAAGTATGCACTAAAAAGGGCAAGGAATTTGTTGCTCTTGTTCATTACACCATCCCTGGGATCTAAATGAATAGATAGTAGATGCTTAGTAAACGTTAGTTGATTAAATGAATGGGCATCAAAAGGTATCTATTTGAGAGAAATGTTATTTTTTTTTCCACTTTTGTATCAGTCCCATATGGTATATACCCCCCTTTCTTCAGATGAAGGTATATGGCTTGTCAAATATCACATTCCTTCAGATGAAGGTATATGGCTTGTCAAATACCATATTCCTTGTATATGTATGACCCAGATAATTTGCAGGTATTTGTGGATAGCCACTAGGAGCTAGGAGGAAGATTAGCCAAGTTTTGTGCAGCAGCATATTGGCAAAGAATTAAAAATATTGGCTACATCTGAAAGACAAGAATGACCAGCAGGGGCAGGGGATAGAGGGAAGCTAAATGGTCACAGTTATTTAAAAGGTATCTAACACAGAAGAAAGATAATCATCTCTACTGGATATCCAAAGTGTTATGAACAGTTCTTGATGTTACTGACTTTGATCGTATCTGTTCCATGCTGTTCATTCATACAGGTGAAAGAGACATACTTATTAAAAAATTTTCAATTATTATGTTATACCTCCACAGAAGGAGAAGTGTTGACCAGAGATCTCAATAATAGAAGTAGGTGAAATGTTCAGTGCTCTGAAAGAAGCTAACTATCCCAAATGTATTTATCCCTGGGTAGAAAATAGGGTAGACTAAAGTAGAGGACCAATCTGATATAGTGGTTTCTTAACAAAGCATCATCTTTAAACTAAGCCTCACTAGGCTCAACTAGTTCTGTGACCTTGGACAAATTGTTTAACCTCTCTGAGTCTCAGTTTCTTCACCTGAAACATGAGGATAAGAAGCTGTTTATGGTGGCTCCATTGGAGGTGGGAGGAAGGATTTCCTTTCATTATACAACTATGAGTAAAAATAGGTTTACATTTTTATACCTGACCTGTTCAGATCACTGTAAGTATTTAAAAAAAAAAGTATGTAAAATACCTAATACAGGATCTATCAAAAAGTAGGTATTCAAACAATTGTATCTCTAATTAGAATTGTAGGTATTGTCAGCATTGTTAAATATATTAAAAGATATATATAACAATTATATATGTATAACTAATATGTATGTATACATATATAACTAATATGTATATATTATAATATACATACCTAATATATAATACTTACAATTTACATGTGATATAATAATCATGAACAATATAAAAATAACACACTGGCAGCAGTGGGTTAAAATAGTCTGCTGGGTTAGAAGTGCTACTTGACAGGAAACAGTCTGGAAGAGGTCAGTTGGGCAAAAGGTCTAATACCAGAGAGCCACGTAGGTCTGAGAGGATCAAAAAGATACACTGACTTAGGCACAGAAAGAAGTGTATCAAGAGAAAGCAGCTAAGGCAGGAAGGAACTTCTAGGTACTCTGAGCACTAGCTACTAGGCAGAGGCTAGAACCTTGGAGGTCAAAGAGTTAGTAAAAGCTCCATTTAAAAAGGTTTACTTCTGGCCGGGCACGGTGGCTCACACCTGTAATCCCAGCACTTTGGGAGGCCCAGGTGGGTGGATCACGAGGTCAGGAGATTGAGACCAGTCTGCCTAACACGGTGAAACCCCGTTTCTACTAAAAATACAAAAAATTAGCCAGGCGTGGTGGCACGTGTTTATAGTCCCAGCTACTCCGGAGGCAGAGGCAGGAGAATTGCTTGAACCCAGGAGGCAGAGGTTGCAGTGAGCTGAGATCCTGCCACTGCACTCCAGCCTGGGCGACAGAGTGAGACTCTGTCTCAAAAAAACAAACAAACAAACAAACAAACAAACAAAAAATTTACTTCTGGGAGCTTCTTAGACAAATGACTTCTACAACAAAGCCCAGAGACCTCAAAGCCAGGTTTCCAGGCACAAGACAAGAGCCATTCATGTGTTCATTCCCCAACCTCTCCAAAGTATAAACAACGTAGATGGTGTCAGCAGCATTTGTATTGATTTGGGGTGGTGTTAAAGGCAAGGAAGCCACCCTGGAGATGGCTGATGAGTTGAAGGAGGAGGTGTGTCCTTCCTAACCCTTAGCCACAAACAACTTTAAGCCAGGGCCCAGTATGTATACACTCTCATTGTGGTCACTGACATGTGAACAGATGCTGACATGTGAATAGATGCTGACAAACTACTTTGTTAACTCACGAACAAGTCCTAGTATGAAGTCGTTGAGGATGACCGAGGTCCCTGGAACTTAAAGACAAGGTCTGATGTGAGTCCTGCTATCACCCCAGGTGACCTGGGGGAGGTATCATCAAGGCTGCCTGACAGTCTGAAACTCAGGTTGATTTTTATTAGTTGTGTAATCCAGCCCTGGCACAGTTCGTGCTAACAATCTTGCATTATTTAGATTTTATTTTGAAAAATGCCCCAGGCTGGTTCTATTTAAAATATTTCCTGCAACTGGGACCTAAAAATGTTACTTTCATTAGGTACAATTAGAGCTATGTGAGGTTGAGGAGGCAGACTGACGAGTGTGCAAGAATGGAGATGGTATTTTTTCTCTCCCTACTTCACATCCTGAGGAAGACAAGGAACACATTCAGGCTCAATGTAGGCAAAAGGCCTTTGCAATGATACTGCAGCAACAACTTACAATTACACACGTTAGTAATCTTTCCAAGTACTTCTATATGTATTATCTTACTTAATTCTGCCAATAACCCTGGAAAATGGGCAGGGTAAGTATCCCTTACAGGAGTAAAACATAGACACGGAGAGGACAAAGAACTTTGTTAAGCTGACGTAGCTGGTCAGTAGTTCAGAACCAAGGTTTATTGGCTGCTAGCCCCTGGATACTCTCAGAACTTGATGCTAACACTGCTTAACAGCCAAACTAACTTGTGGTTATCCATACCAACTTGAGGAAGCTGACAGAAAGAAAAGCAGATGTGTAAAGGTAACATCTAAGGAATAATGTTAATTTGCATAGCACAGAAGAATTAGAAAATTTATAAATAAACCTTGCTTTCTATTCCAAAGGTTTAATGTTAGCTTGTTTAGGTCATAATTAGAACTTTTTATCCAGATGTATTTCTAAGGGAAAATATTGACCAATCTTGGGTTCTCTGGGGAGAAAAGTAAAACTCATAATTTAAAATACACATGAAACATCCAAATTCCTTTTCTAACTCGCATTTATAAAACATGCCCATACTATAAAGTTTTGTTTTAGAGTTTGAGCATATGTGAACTTGTTGTATCGCCAGGACTAAGCTGGTGAAAATAATCTAAATAAATTAGGGATCTTTCTTGTACTTAAAATCAAAAGCCCTAGATAAAATGCCTCAGGATATAGTTGAAACTTTCCTAACTGATTTATTCGATTGTCTTATCCTCACTTCAAAATACTTTCCTTGTAAATTTCAGAGACTATTTAATGATAAGGAAACTAAAACAAGCTTTACTGTCTGAAATTTTATAAGGTGAATTGATTTGCTACATATAACATCAATTAATCAATCTACAGTCATTGAATAAGACTGATGTTAAAACATAAGAACTAGCAACTGATATTGTAGCAAATTCAAGGAAGGAAAACAAATGAATAAACAAACAAGATCTCAAGCCCTTTGATAAGTTCTATTTCTCAAAAATCATTAGAAAAATAAGGTTTTCTAGTAAAGGGGGATGAGGGGGAAAAAAGAATATACATGTATTTATTACAGCTGAACTGTACATTTAAAATGGTAAGGATGGTAAATTACATATGTATATTTTACCTTATTTAAAAAAGTTTAAATTGCAAATATTAAAAAAAAAGAAGAAAGTTTTATTGAAAAATCTTTTAAGCTTGATTGGAAAGGGGACTTTCAGATGTCTGCATAAATAATTACATAAAACTGCAAACTTGCAATGTTAATGCATTAAAAGATCAAGATGGCCAAAACCCTGAACTGTGTATTAATATCATCATTCTATGAAGACCCACAACCCTTTAGAATCATTCAAATGACATTTAATGGGCACCTGCTATGTGCCATGCTGTTTATATACATTGAAAAGCAGATGTAAACCTAATATAAGGATAAAAATATCTATGCTAATAAGAAGTGTGGGGATGCAGGATCTATTGAATGAACTCACTTTTGTCACTTTTAGTCTTTAAGTAAGTCATCTTACTTCTAGGCTTGTAGAGTTGTAAAGAGCTCAGGGATTTTTGTTTTATTAAGTTGTTTAAAAAAAAAAACAAAGAATGCCATCATTCATAGATGACATCTCTAGCCTGTAAATATGTCAATATAATAGGTTTTAAGTTTATGTACATTTTTCCATAAGGTATAAACCTGGTAATTAAACAAACAAGGATTTGTGGGGACATAAACATATCATAATTTTTTAACTGTTCTTATCTCCTGCTGACATGAACATTCAGCCTTTGACATGACACTGGTAATCTGCAACCCAGAATTATTTAAGCATAACTTTCTTATAGTTCATGATGCAGTCAGATAAAAGGTCAATCCAAGGACTTGAGTAGCTTACTGCTTGATAATGCAGCTTTTAGAGTTAGACTTGGGTTCAAATCCCAGCTCTATAATGTCTTACCTATGGATCTTTGCATGGGTGACTAAATCTCAGTTTTTGGTATGTGTGGAATGAGAATAATAAAAGCAGCTATCTTTATAGGGTTGTTTTATTATGCAAGTGTTAAGAATGGTAAAGGGGGCCGGGCCCAGTGGCTCACACCTGTATTCCCAGCACTTTGGGAAGCCAAGTGGGTAGATCACTTGTGGACAGGAGTTCGAGACCAGCCTGGCCAACATAACAAAACTATGTCTCTACTAAAAATACAAAACAAAAAAATAGCTGGCATGGTGGTACACTCTTGTAATCCCAGCTACTGAGGGATTAGAGGAGGCTGAGGCACGAGAATCACTGGAACCCGGGAGGTGGAGGTTGCAGTGAGCTGAGATCACACCGTTGCACTCCAGCCTGAGCAACAGAGTGAGACTCTGTCTCAAAAAAAAAAAAAAAAAAAGGAAAAGAAAGAATGGTAAAGGGTCTGAGATTTTACCTTACTTATGCACTAAAAATTTAGCCTGCCAGTTTCATGGAAGCTGGTAGAAGACACCAGAATCCTAGGTCAGAAATAATAAACAGTTAATTGGAGCAATGACAATAGCCAAAGTATCAGTATTTGTGTTGCTTACACAAACTCAATTCCCATAGGATAATACAAAGAGGATCAGGTGACACTTGTAGAAGTATTGGGTTGTATTACAGAAGAACCCCATGCTTAAGAAACACAAATTTCTTATAATGGGCCATAAGCATGTCTGCCCTTTGTTCCAGAGGCAGATACTAACTGTATTTTCCAAGGCTATAAGCAAACCTGCCTTTTGCTCTAGAGATAGACACTATTTCTATCTTCTAAGGCTATTCTCTGGCCAGGCACGGTGGCTCACGCCTGTAATCCCAGCACTTTGGGAGGCCGAGGCAGGCAGATCACCTGAGGTCTGGAGTTCAAGACCAGCCTGGCCAACATGGTGAAACCCTGTCTCTACAAAAATTACCCGGGTATGATGGCGGGTGCCTGTAATCTCAGCTACTTGGTAGGCTGAGATGGGAGAATCGCTTGAACTTGAGAGGCGGAGGTTGCAGTGAGCCGAGATCGTGCCATTATACTCCAGCCTGGGTGACAGAGGAGACTATGTCTCAGAAAAAAAATAAAAATAAATAAATAAATAAAAGTCTGTTCTCTATACATACACCTTTGAAAAGATAATCCAGGGCAAAGGATACTCTGCTCACAGACGCGTAAAAAATGCAAGAGCCCCATGGAGAATTCTCTGCTAACAATGAGATAGTTCATTTAAAGCTCATAGCACAGTGCTTGGCATATACAAAGTACTCAATAAAAATTAATTTCCTTTAACATCATCACCACTATTATCACACTATCTACCGATTCCCAACCCAATCCATAAAGTGAATCAAAGATGTTTTGTTTTCTTCTTATTGTTATTGTTTTTTAAAAAAGTAGCTCGTGGACAAGGTTATAGTAAACATTACGTATATTTTAAAAACTACTCACTCAAAATAAAATTTTTGTCATCAAAATATTCTTCACCTTGAATTCAAAGCAAACTATAATTTATTTAGAGGCTGTGCATTAAATTTAGAAACCTACTCAAGAAAAAAGTATACAGTACATATATATGTAGCAATCCATTTATATATAACTAAGAATTGTGGATCATTCTAGTGGTGAGCTCATGTCACCATTCCTAAGGGAAAAACAATTGCAGTATGCCACCTAAGGGTACAGGCAGCTTGTTCAAAATCTGACTACCAATGATTGAGGATGTGGATAAAGGTAAGGTAATAACGAAGGCAAATTTGAAAGGTTCCCTGACACCACCATTGTCCACATCATAGTATGAGTGATTCCTGCTTTCTTGTTTGGATGAAGACAATTTTAAAAATGGTAATCTGAGACACATCATACTACAACCAGAAAGGTCTTCATAGATCTTTGGAGAACCCCGATGTTTCTATTAAGAACAAGAACATAACTCTCCTCCAGAAATCCTTCCCCAACCAATTTCACTGACTCTAATAACTATTTCTCATTTCCTCAATCTTTCTCTATAAATATCAGATTACACTGATATCTTTGCATCTGTCAATATGTTATTTCATAGTTATTATCATAGAATTCACAAAGGTTTGGCCTTATTTCCTGGGTCACAATGCAAACTCTTCAAAACACAGAGTTTTCTTTACATATGATTACCTTTCTTCATACAGTAAATACCAGATTATTTTCCCTGTCTTTGTATTGAAAATTGTATAACTTAGTTGTCTCACCAAATAAGCTGTCATATCCTACGCTTCCATGATCTATTTTCTGATTGCTCGTGGTAGAATTCTCTACTGTGTCACAGATCTTGAAAGACTAGTCAGTATTCAAAATTTCTACTTGCTCCTTTAATTTCATTCTGTGATCCCCCATCATCTGGCAACTGCCTCACCATTCTATTGATTCTCATCACTTGAATCACTAAGGATATCTTATTAGCTAAATCTAATAACCTTTTGTTCACCCTCATCCTATGTAACCTCTGTGCATTATATGAAACTAGTAGCACTCTTTTTACCTTCCAAATCTCTCCTTAGGTCTAAAATATCTCCCTTTTTTGACTGTCTACTTCTCTGACTACTCCTACTGCTTGTTCTCCCTTATTCTATCCCTAAAGGTATTTGCTACCCTTTCCAAGACCTCCGGATTCCTTCCTCTGTTTTTTTGTCCTGCTTATTCTCTCCTTCCAACCTTCATCTCCAGCAATTTTATTGAAGCATGAGGTCTTAGCCACAAACTGAGCACTGAAAACACCCAAATTTATAATACATATCTCTAGTTTTGTCCTCTCACCTAACTTCCAGCCCAGTACAGCCATTCAACTATAATTCAATATAACTATCACAAAGGCATTTGTCAATCCAAAACTGCATTTATTATCTCCTCTCTATAGTCCGTTTTTCCTCATATCTATTATGATTCGAGGCATCACTTGTCACAAAACCTAGTTTCTCAAGTCAAATGCCTCAAAATCATTTTCCACTCCAGCACCCATATTTATTTCTCATATATTAATACAATTGGTTAACAAGTCATGCTAACTGTATGTCAAAAATCTCTTGTCATCTGATATCTCATCGAGGTCCTGCCACAGTTCAAGCCCTAATCATGTTTTGTCTGCACTGTTGAAGGAACCTCCTAACAGGTTTCTCTGTCTTCACTTTCTCCCTCCTCCAGGCTGCTAAAAGAAACAATTTACTTTTAATTTCCTAAAAGTGTTTATAAGCGGAAGTGGGAGAATGGCAGTATGAAGAGAGAACTAATCACAAACTGAAGTTCATGTTTAAAGTATTATAGAGGGAATAAAAGAGATAAGGTAAAAGATGTTCTGAACTTAGTAGACAAGAACACAAAGGACTAAGGGGGACAACTATAAAATCACCAATGGTAGCACACAGCTGTAGAAAGGAGGAGATCCATGAAGGCAGGCCACGGTTCTGTCCTCAGCCCTCTACTCTTCTTGCTCCATATTCTGTCCCTGAGTTATTTCAACCGCTGCTGTAAATACAGCTTTCACGTCTCAATACTACATCTTCAGCTCTGATGTCTCTCCTAAGTTCTAGACTCATATATCAAGCTGCCTACTATCTCCACCAGGATGCCCAACAGGTATTTTTTTTTTTTTTTTTTGAGACTGAGTCTCGCTCTGTTGCCCAGGCTGGAGTGCAGTGGCATGATCTCGGCTCACTGCAACCTCTGCCCCCCAGGTACAAGCGATTCTTGTGCCTCAGCCTCCCAAGTAGCTGGGACTACAGGCGTGCGCCATTACGCCCAGCTAATTTTTGTATTTTTAGTAGACACAGGATTTTGCCACGTTTGCTAGGCTAGTCTCCAACTCCTGACCTCAGGTGATCCACCCACCTCGGCCTCCCAAAGTGCTAGGATTACAGGTGTGAGCCACCGCACATGGCCCCAACAGGTATTTTAATGTTAATATGTCTAAAGGTGAACTCATCCCAAAAAATTCTTCTTCATTTTCCATCTAAGCCAATAACAGGGCTATCTACTTAGTCCCCTATACCAGAAACCTGGGCATTATCCTCAGCATTCCCTCATCCTTGTCCCTGACATCTCTATGCATTCTATCTGCCAAATGGCTCTCTACACTCTTCTCTCCATCCCTATTTCCACTGCTTTAGTTTACTTCTTGAAATGCTTTAGCATCTCCCTAATGGGTCTTCCTGACTCCAGTCTCTCCCCTTTTCCTCACCATTCTCTTTTCTACATTATCTTCTGGATGTTCTTTCTATAGAAGTCACACTAGAATAAGCCAAAACATGAACCCTTTCCACTGATGGCTGATAAATAAAATATACAAGCTGAGAAGGAAAGAAATCACAAGACAGCATCTAAAAACAGCATTTAAATGGTGGGACTTTATGCCTCTGGGGTTTAATTACCTTCTTAGGTAATATTTTAATGCTTGATCTATTGTCTTTTTCCTCTCTAATTATCTGACATAAGACCCTTACAGAAGAAATATTGTCTTTTTAAGTGTAGTTCATAGAATAGAACATAATGCCCATATAATAAAAAATGAATGCTCTGATTTTTCAGAAGGGAAAATAACTTAAAACCCCAAAATCAGTGTATCCCTGTATGGCTTAGTCCCTTAGGTACATAAATGATGGTGGATAACAGAGTGGAGAGAGTTAAATTAGAATGGTATCCTGGGGTGAGATTCTAATGTCAGGACAAGGAGTATGTCACAAGGATCCACCAAATGTTTTTAAGCTTAAGAGAAACATGATCATAGGAAAGATTAGGAAGTGATTAGGGATTATGAAGAAATTAAAGACAGGAAGATTATTTGGGAAGCAACATGGACATTCCCTAAGTGGGCATGGATATCTTAGAAGTTTCTGAGGTCACAGCAACAAGATTTGTCTCTTAGTTGACTTGTTTTTAAGGGTCAGTATGAAGGGTAGGTAACTTAAAAATTTGATTTTGAGGTTTCTGTATTGGGCAACATAGGAATTTAGGAGGGGAATCATCTCCTGCATATATTAAAACAAGCAAGAGGCCATTAGTTTGAAGCTGTTTCCATACTTTGAGTTCCTATCTAACAAACCGAAACCTAACTTAGCATGTAAACAGACTGAAACTTAACATAAGCTGTATAAAAGACAGCCTAATTTCAGCCAAACACAACTAGCCCGGCTCCAGCTAATTACAGGCAGTCAAGTGATGAGACCACGTCCAAATAAGGCAAATGCCTTGCTGTAGCCAATCAGGTGATTTTTCTCTTTTGTGTCCAAATTCAGCCTATAAAAATTCACTTCTCATGTTGCTGGGAAGAGCTCTCTGAAACTCTTCTGGTTCTGAGTACTGACAAATTCATGACTCATTTTTTGTTTTTGTTTTTTTGTTGTTGTGTGTAAACAAACTGTTAACTTTGTCTAACGTTTTTCTTTTAACAGGGAAAAGGGGGAGTCATATCATGAACATTTTGATTGTGTGTGTCTGTAGGACACATATGAAATGTGAATCTAGATTGAGAGTTTGACATCTACAGGCCAAATCATGCCAACTGCCTGGTTTTATAAATGAACTTTTATTAGAACATGGCCATGATCATTTCTTCAGGAATTATTTATGGCTGCTTTTGTGCTACAAGTAGTTGGGATAATCTTTTGCCCACAAAGCCTCAAATGCCTGCTATCTTGCCCGTTTCAGAAAAAGGTCACTAACCTGTATACTAGGATTTAGGAGTCTGGAAAAGGAGCTACAGAATTTTCATGGGTTGGGGGGCTTTTTCATGTTCTAGAACGTACCCATTATTCCCTCTTCAACCTCTAGGAGGGTCCCTACCAGCCGTTGGCGTGGGACAAACCATTGTCAAGAGAGAGGGATAAATGGGACTTTTTTGACTTGATTATAAGGGTTTAATTTTCTTGGTTCTAAGTCTTTTCTGACCACTCCTGTTTCTTCTGACCTTTAAGGGCTCCCAACCATGTGGCAGGTTCCCTTACATCCCAATGGAGTGGCAGCGGCCTTCCTCACTCACTCCCTGCCACCCCTGGTGTCTCTGGAAATTGGAACAGTCCCAGAGTAAAAGCTGACGTTGGTCCTGAGTATTCCTTTCCCCGGAGCCTTAGGAGGGAGAGAGATCCTCCTCTCTCTTCGGGCGTGTTAAGACAGCGGGGTTGGCCTGTACTTCCTCTGGCCCTGGCTGAAGAGGTGAGGCCTGGTGGGAGGTGTCCTAGGGTAGGACAAGCCGGTCAGGGGGTCATTAGGAGGGTCTTGTCAGAGCGGGGAGGGCGGGGACAAGAGGGTGGGAGAAGACGGATGAGGGGAGGGGCTGAGGGGGAGGAAAGGAACCTATTGGCTGCTCCATCCACACAGGGCTGGTGAAACCTAGGCGATCATGGCCTTGAGACCTGAGGACCCCAGTAGTGGGTTCCGACATAGCAACGTAGTGGCCTTCATCAATGAGAAAATGGCCAGGCACACGAAAGGCCCTGATTTCTATCTTGAGAATATATCCTTATCCTGGGAGGAGGTGGAGGACAAGCTGAGGGCCATACTGGAGGACAGCGAGGTGCCCAGTGAGGTCAAAGAGGCCTGCACCTGGGGCAGCCTGGCCTTGGGCGTGCGCTTTGCCCGCAGGCAGGCACAGCTACAAAGGCACAGGGTGCAGTGGCTGCACAGTTTCGCCGAACTGCACAAATCAGCCACACAGGCCTTGGCGTCAGAAATGAAGGAGCTCAGGGAGCAGCAGGAGACGGAACGCAGGGAGGCGGCCTCCCGGCTAATGGCCCAGACCAGCCTCGTGGAGGTGCAGAAAGAGCGAGACAAGGTGAGTTGGAAGCCGCTCTATGCAGTCAGATCCCTCAACTGGTCCCTGCCCAGTACCACTGCCCCGCCCCATTCCCACCCTTCTCCACCCTGCTCCATGGCTTTGCCCTGCCCCGCCCTTCCCACCTGGTAGCTCCGTCCTACCCTGCTTAGTGCTCCCGCCTTGCCCCCAGAACACACTTCAGCCCTGCCCACTTCTCTCCAGGAGCTGGTGTCTCCCCATGAGTGGGAGCAGGGGGCAGGGTGGCCAGGCCTGGCCACTGCCGGAGGGGTTTGCACAGAAGGAGCAGGTGAGAAGGAAGAAGAGGCGGCGGTGGCTGCTGCTGGTGCCGCTGGAGGAAAAGGAGCAGAAGAAGAGCAGAGGGATGTGGACGTTGTGGCTGCCCCTGTGGTGGCCATGGCTCCCCGTGTGGAGGCCGGGGCTGTCCCCATGGAGACCCAGTCCCCCCACGTGGAGGCCGGGGCTGCCTCCATGGAGACCATAGAGGAGCCGGAGAGAATCCTCCTGCAGCTCCTCAGAGATGCTGATCAGGAAAATTACACCTATTGGGGGCAGAAGGAGGGAGATCTCAGGTCGGTCAAAACAGCCACATCTTATTTCTCTGGAACCACGAACCCCTGGTCCAGAGCCTCACTGGAACCTCTTCCTGTCCAGCTCCCTGCCTCATTCACATACTCATACTCGAGCTCTCGTTCCTCCCTCTCAGGCATACCCACTATATCCCCTCCACAAGCAACAGTCACAGCACCAGTTCCACCTCAGCTGCCTTC
The DNA here is from genome assembly GCF_009828535.3 of Hylobates moloch. Classification (NCBI taxonomy): domain Eukaryota; kingdom Metazoa; phylum Chordata; class Mammalia; order Primates; family Hylobatidae; genus Hylobates; species Hylobates moloch. The sequence continues at coordinate 87,272,745 of NW_026652282.1, read as the reverse complement.
CAAGTGGGAGGCCTTTGATACTAGCCTATGGTCTAATGGGGGGCCCCACAGAATAGACCCTCAGGAGCACCCAAGAGACAGGAGATACTCCGAACCTCATCAGCAAAGAAGACCTCCAGTGTATCGCAGGCCAGGGGACTGGGACTGCCCTTGGTGTAACGCTGTGAATTTTTCACGGAGGGATACTTGCTTCGACTGTGGGAGGGGAATCTGGCTGCAAAATCCTCATTGAGTGCAGAAATGCAAAATAGAACCAAAGCATGCATATCTCGATGGCGAATTAATTTTCAGAGGGCGGGCTTGCGGTGGCGGGGGCCGGGGTGGTAGGGGAAGAAGGCTGGGAAGAGTGGGGGAAGGAGGTGAGACAATGGTACCTTTACGAGTAACTTCAGCGATAGGGGTGGTGACTGGAGGAAGGGGAGGAAAGTAGGGGTTGTGAAAGAGGTGTAGAAGTGGGGTGGTGGCCAGGGGAGGTATAGATTGGGGTGGGGAGAGAGAGACACAGAGAGACAGACATGTTTTGGTGACCCCCTTTGTATTCCAGAGCACTAGCACTCAATACCCCAGAAGTGCTGCAGCTTTTACTTGTGTATGTCTCGCTCTCTCTCTCTCCCTGCCCTAGTGTCTGGTAAAAGAGGCAACCATGTATATAACACCCCACCCTCTACTCGCATCTAGGCCTTAAATGATTGGAGCAGGAGTGGATCTTTGACCCATCCAGAGCCAAATAGATTTTCATGCTAGACACTCTGAACAGAGAGGCCGATTCCATGATGTTGAGCAATGAAGCAGTAAGCCACTTGGAGTTGGGGCCAGGACCGGAGCTATGGATGCTGAGGCCACTGCTGAGGCTTGGCCCTGGCTGTGGGGGAACAGAACTGGGTGCTTTCCAGAGGCAAGTGTCTTTGGGAGTTACTGGTACGTGGTTCCAGGGAGCGGACAGGCACAGAGGAATCATCCTGTGACTCCAGAGAGATGGAGAGAGCAGCAGCACAACCACTTTTCACTTCCTACAGTTGTGCTATGTGAAAATCCCCTTTACACAGAACCTCTCTTCTTTAGCTAACTTGAGTGGATGGACAGATTTTTTTTTAACGTTAAGTTCTGAGATACATGTGCAGAACATGTAGGTTTGTTACATAGGTATACATGTGCCATGGTGGTTTGCTGTACCTATCAACCCGTCATCTAGGTTTTAAGCTCCGCATGTGTTAGGTATTTGTCCTAATGCTCTCCCTCTCCTCACACCCCATCCCCTGACAGGCCCCAGTGTGTGACGTCCTCCTCCCTGTGTCCATGTGTTCTCATTTTTCACCTCACGCTTATGAGTGAGAATATGCGGTGTTTCGTTTTCTGTTCCTGTGTTTGCTGAGAATGATGGCTTCCAGCTTCATCCATGTCCCTGCAAAGGACATGAACTCATTCTTTTTATGGCTGCATAGTATTCCATGGTGTATATGTGCCACATTTCCTTAATCCAGTCTATCATTGTTGGACATTTGGGTTGGTTCCAGGTCTTTGCTATTGTGAATAGTGCTGCAATAAACATACGTGTGCATGTGTCTTTATAGCAGCATGTTTTATAATCCTTTGGGTATATACCCAGTAATGGGATGGCTGGGTCAAATGGTATTTCTACTTCTAGATCCCTGAGGAATCGCCACACTGACTTCCACAATGGTTGAACTAGTTTACAGTCCCACCAACAGTGTAAAAGTGTTCCTGTTTCTCCACATCCTCTCCAGCACCTGTTGTTTCCTGACTTTTTAATGATGGCCATTCTAACTGGTGTGAGGTGGTATCTCATTGTGGTTTTGATTTGCATTTCTCTGATGGCCAGTGATGATGAGCATTTTTTCATGTGTCTTTTGGCTGCATAAATGTCTTCTTTTGAGAAGTGTCTGTTCATATCCTTCGCCCACTTTTTGATGGGGTTGTTTTTTTCTTGTAAATTTGTTGGAGTTC
>NW_026652282.1:87248806-87270680 GCF_009828535.3 Hylobates moloch | reverse complement strand
AAAATTTTCTCCCATTCTGTAGGTTGCCTGTTCACTCTGATGGTAGTCTCTCTTGCTGTGCAGAAGCTCTTTAGTTTAATTAGATCTCATTTGTCAATTTTGGCTTTTGTTGTCATTGCTTTTGGTGTTTTAGACATGATGTCCTTGCCCATGCCTATGTCCTGAATGGTATTGCCTAGGTTTTCGTCTAGGGTTTTTATGGTTTTAGGTCTAACATTTAAGTCTTTAATCCATCTTGAATTAATTTTTGTATAAGGTGTAAAGAAGGGATCCAGTTTCAGTTTTCTGCATATGGCTATCCAGTTTTCCCAACACCATTTATTAAATAGGGAATTCTTTCTCCATTGCTTGTTTTTGTGAGGTTTGTCGAAGATCAGATGGTTGTAGATGTGTGGTGTTATTTCTGAGGTCTCTGTTCCATTCCATTGGTTTATATATCTGTTTTGGTACCAGTACCATGCTGTTTTAGTTACTGTAGCCTTGTAGTATAGTTTGAAGTCAGGTAGTGTGATGCCTCCAGCTTTGTTCTTTTTGCTTAGGATTGTCTTGGCTATGCAGGCTCTTTTTTGGTTCCATATGAAATTTAAAGTAGTTTTTTTTTTCTAATTCAGTGAAGAAAGTAACTGGTAGCTTGATGGGAATAGCACTGAATCTATAAATTACTTTGGGCAGTATGGCCACTTTTGTGATATTGATTCTTCCTATCCATGAGCATGGAATGTTTTTCCATTTGTGTCCTCTCTTATTTTCTTGAGCAGTGGTTTGTAGATCTCCTTGAAGACGCCCCTTGTAAGTTGTATTCCTAGGTATTTTATTCTCTTTGTAGTAATTGTGAATGGGAGTTCACTCATGATTTGGCTCTCTGCTTGACTATTGTTGGTGTATAGGAATGCTTGTGATTTTTGCACATTGCTTTTATATCCTGAGACTTTTCTGAAGTTGCTTATCAGCTTAAGGGCTTTTTGGGCTGAGACGATGGGGTTTTCCAAATGTACAATCATGCCGTCTGCAAACAGAGACAATTTGACTTCCTCTCTTCCTATTAGAATGCGCTTCATTTCTTTCTCTTGCTTGATTGCCCTGGCCAGAACTTCCAACACTATGTTGAATAGGAGTGGTGAGAGGGCATCCTTGTCTTATGTGAGTTTTCAAAGGGAATGCTTCCAGCTTTTGCTCCTTCAGTATGATATTGGTTATGGGTTTGTCATAAATAGCTCTTATTATTTTGAGATATGTTCCATCACCACCTAGTTTATTGAGAGTTTTTATCATGAAGGGGTGTTGAATTTTATCGAAGGCCTTTTCTGTGTATATTAAGATAATTATGTGGTTTTTGTCATTGGTTCTGTTTATGTGATGGATTACATTTATTGATTTGCATATGTTGAACCAGGCTGGCATCCCAGGGATAAAGCTGACTTGATCGTGGTGGATAAGCTTTTTGATATGCTGCTGGATTTTGTTTGCCAGTATTTTCTTGAGGATTTTCACATCGATGTTCTTCAGGGATATTGGCCTGAAATTTTCTCTTTTTGTTGTGTCTCTGCCAGGTTTTGGTATCCGGATGATGTTGGCCTCATAAAATGAGTTAGGGAGGATTCCCTCTTTTTCTATTCGTTGTAATAGTTGCAGAAGAAATGGTACCAGCTCCTCTTTGTACCTCTGGTAGAATTCGGCTGTGAATCCGTCTGGTCCTGGGCTCTTTTTGGTTGGTAGACTATTAATTACTGCCTCAATTTCAGAACTTGTTATTGGTCTATTCAGGGATTCGACTTCTTCCTGGTTTAGTCTTGGGAGGGTGTATGTGTCCAGGAATTTATCCATTTCTTCTAGATTTTCTAGTTTATTTGCGTAGAGGTGTTTACAGTATTCTCTGTTGGTAGTTTGCATTTCTGTGGTTTCAGTGGTAATATCCCCTGTATCATTTTTTATTGTGTCTACTTGATTCTTCTCTTTTCTTCTTTATTAGTCCAGCTAGTGGTCCATCTGTTTTGTTAATCTTTTCAAAAAACCAGCTCCTGGATTCATTGATTTTTTGAAGGGATTTTTGTGTCTCTATCTCCTTCAATTCTGCTCTGATCTTAGTTATTTCTTGTCTTCTGCTAGCTTTTGAATTTGTTTGCTCTTGCTTCTCTAGTTCTTTTAATTGTGATGTTAGTGTGTTGATTTCAGATCTTTCCAACTTTCTGTTGTGAGCATTTAGTGCTATACATTTCCCTCTTAACACTGCTTCAGCTGTGTCCCAGAGATTCTGGTACATTGTCTCTTTGTTCTCATTGGTTTCAAAGAACTTCTTCATTTCTGCCTTAATTTCGTTATTTACCCAGTAGTCATTCAGAAGCAGCTTGTTCAATTTCCACATAGTTGTGCGGTTTTGAGTGAGTTTCTTAACCCCAAGTTCTAATTTGGTTGCACTGTGGTCCGAGAGACTGTTATGATTTCCATTCTTTTGCATTTGCTAGGGAGTGTTGTACTACCAATTATGTGGTCAATTTTAGAATATGTGCTATGTGGCACTGAGAAGAATGTATATTCTGTTGATTTGGGGTGGACAGTTCTGCAGATGTCTATTAGGTCCATTTGGTTCAGAGCTGAGTTCAGTTCCTGAATATCTTTGTTAATTTTCTGTCTCATTCATCTGTCTAATATTGACAGTGGGGTGTTAATGTCTCCCACTATTACTGTGTGGAAGTGTAAGTCTCTTTGCAGGTCTTTAAGAACTTGTTTCATGAATCTGTGTGCTCCTGTATTGGGTGCATATATATTTAGGATAGTTAGCTCTTCTTGTTGCATTGATCCCTTTACCATTATGTAATGCCCTTCTTTGTCTTTTTTTTTTTATCTTTGTTGGTTTAAACTCTGTTTTATCAGAGACTAGGATTGCAACCCTTGCTTCTTTTAGCTTTCCATTTCCTTGGTAAATATTCCTCCATCCCTTTATTTTGAGCCTATGTGTGTCTCTGCACATGAGATGGGTCTCCTGAATACAGCATACTGATGGGTCTTGACTCTTTATCTAGTTTGCCAGTCTATGTCTTTTAATTGGGGCATTTAGCCCATTTACATTTAAGTTTAGTATTGTTATGTGTGAATTTGATCCTGTCATCATGATGCTGGCTGGTTATTTTGCACATTAGTTGATGCAGTTTCTTCAGGGAGCTCTTTATATTTTGGTGTGTTTTTGCAGTGGCTGGTACCGGTTTTTCCTTTCCATATTTAGTACTTCCTTCAGGATCTCTTGTAAGGCAGGGCCTGGTGGTGACAAAATCCCTCAGCATTTGCTTGTCTATAAAGGATTTTATATCTCCTTTGCTTATGAATCTTAGCTTGGCTGGTTATGAAATTCTGGGTTGAAAATTCTTTTCTTTAAGAATGTTGAATATTGGCCCCCACTCTCTTCTGGCTTGTAGGGTTTCTGCAGAGAGATCTGCTGTTAGTCTGATGGGCTTCCCTTTGTAGGTAACCTGACCTTTCTCTCTGGCTGCCCTTAATATTTTTTCCATTTCAATCTTGGAGAATCTGACGATTATGTGTCTTGTGGTTGCTCTTCTCAAAGAGTATCTTAGTGGTGTTCTCTATATTTCCTGAACTTGAATGTTGGCCTGTCTTGCTAGGTTGGGGAAGTTCTCCTGGATAATGTCCTGAAGTGTGTTTTCCAATTTGGTTCCATTCTCCCCATCACTTTCAGGTACACCGATCAATCATATGTTTGGTCTTTTCACATAGTCCCATATTTGTTGGAGGCTTTGTTCATTCCTTTTTATTCTTTTTTCTCTAATCTTGTCTTCATGCCTCATTTCAGTAAGTTGATGTTCAATCTCTCATATCCTTTCTTCTGCTTGGTCAGTTTGGATATTCATACTTGTGTATGCTTCACAAAGTTCTTGTGCTGTGTTTTTCAGCTCCATCAGGTCATTTATTTTCCTCTCTAAACTGGTTATTCTAGTTAGCAGTTTCTGTAACCTTTTATCAGGTTCTTAGCTTATATGCATTGGGTTAGAACATGCTCCTTTTGCTCAGAGGAGTTTGTTATTGCCCACCTTCTGAAGCCTACTTCTGTCAATTTGTCAATCTCATTCTCCATCCAGTTTTGTGCCCTTGCTGGAGAGGAGTTGCAATCACTTGGAGAAGGGGCATTCCACCTTTTGGAATTTTCAGCATTTTTGCGCTGATTTTTCCTCATCTCCGTGGATTTATCCACATTTAATATTTGAGGTTGATAACATTTGGATGGGGTGTTTGTGTGGGGCTCCTTGATACTGATGTTGATGTTGTTGGTTTCTGTTTGTTAGTTTTTCTTCTAACAGTCAGGTCCCTCTTCTGCAGGTCTGCTGCAGTTTGCTGGAGGTCCACTCCAGACCCTTTTCACCTGGGTATCACCAGTGGAGGCTGCAGGACAGCAAAAATTGCTGCCTGCTCCTTCCTCTGGAGGCTTCATCCCAGAAGGGTATCAGCCTGATGCCAGCTGGAGCTCTCCTGTATGAGGTGTCTGTCAACCCTTGTTAGGAGGTTTCTCCCAGTCAGAAGGCATGGGGGTCTGGGACCCACTTGAAGAGGCAGTCTGTTCCTTAGCAGAGCTAGTGTGCTGCGCTGGGAGAGTCCCTCTTGTCAGGATCAGCTGCTCTCTTCAGAGCCAGCAGGCAGGAATTATTAAGTCCGCTGAAGCTGCACTCACAGCCGCCCTTTCCCCGAGGTGCTCTGTCCCAGGGAGATGGGCTTTTTGTCTGTAAGTGCCTGACAGGGGCTTTTACTTTTCCCTCAGAGATGCCCTGCCCAGTGAGGAGGAATCTAGGGAAGCAGCCTGGCCACAGCTGCTTTGCCACACTGTGGTGAATTTGCCCAGTCCATACCTCCCAGCCTCCTTAGCACTGTCGGGGAAAACTGCCTATGAAAGCCTCAGTAATGGCGAACACCCCTCCCCCAACCAAGCTTGACCATCCCAGGTTGACTTCAGACTTCTGTGCTGGCAGTGAGAATTTCAAGCCAGTGGTTCTTAGCTTGCTGGGCTCCATGGGAGTGGGACCTGCTGAGCGAGACCACTTGGCTCCCTGGCTTCAGCCCCCTTTCCAGGGGAGTAAGCGGTTCTGTCTTGCTTGGGTTCCAGGTGCCACTGGGGTTTGAAAAAATACTCCTGCAGCTAGCTCAGTGTCTGCCCAAACAGCTGCCCAGTTTTATGCTTGAAACCCAGGGCCCTGGTGGTGTAGGCACACAAGGGAAATCTCTTGATCTGCAGATTACAAAAACCGTGGGAAAAGCGTAGTAACCCAGCTGGGTAGCACTGTCCCTCACAGCTTCCCTTGGCTTGGGGAGTGAGATCCCTGGCCTCTTGCACTTCCTGGGTGAAGTGATGCCTCACCCTGCCTCTGCTTGCCCTCCATGGATTGGACCCACTGCCTAACCAGTCCCGTTGAGATGAACTGGGTACCTCAGTTAGAAATGCAGAAATCACCTGCCTTCTTCATTGTTCTTGCTGGGAGCTGTGGACCAGAGCTGTTCCTATTCGGTCATCTTGGCGCCTCCCCATCAGATTATTTTTATGTCAGAAATTGGTACCAGGAGAGCAGTTGCAAATAAGAGACCATCAAATAATATGTTCGAACCAGCTGGGGAGTTGCATCAGGGTATGGTGAGTAGTGGAGATTCCTGCATTCCAGGAGTCTCTAGGAATGAACTGGATAGAAAGTTCATTCATGTTCTGAGTGAGTTATATCATGACAAACAATCAAAACAGGCCTGGGGTTAACCCCAGGTTTATGGTTGACTCGAATCGACATGGCAGTGCTTTGCTACTCCTGAGGGAATCCTTCAGGGCTACATACAGAGGATGCCAGCACCAGCTCCAGGCGAGGACTACTATGACTCTACAGCCCTCATGACAGGAGAATCCTCCTCAATCTCAAGTGAGCAGAACCAGGGACAGTCAGACTTGAACAGAGAACTCCTGCCACTGCCAAGGAGGTGAGTCAGCAACTGATACTGCTCAGAGGGTTTCCTGGTTTAGACCATGGACAAAAGCACGGTGCCATCATCCTGAGGGAATTTCTCTTCCAACCCACCACCATGATAAATGTAGGAGGAAAATCTAGCTACAAAGCTCTTAGTGAATTTAGAAATGTGAAACAGAACAGAAACATATCCCAGTGGGAAATCAACTTTCAGAGGGAGGGGTGAGGTGGGGGAGGATAGGAGTGGGTGGGGTCAAAAGGTGGGTGGCAGGTTGGTCTCCTTCTATCCCTTTGATGACTGTAAGCTGTGTTGATCGGGGGTACATGTATGTTTTAGCTCACAGGTGGAAGGATGGAGAGGAGTTAGACCTGAACCAGATTGAGACACAAATGGAGGAGCCTTGGACATCACCTGGGGCCTGTGGACCTAGTGACTAAGAAGCTGTCATGGCCCTGGGACATCTCTGCAGCAGCTAGATGTGACATTAGGTTGTTTCCTGTTTAATATACGACAGCAATTCAGGACTTGGGGCCAGTTCCCTAACTAGTTATTAAAGAGTTTGTACTTGTCAAAAATGTTCTTGGGCTTGTTTATATCCTTCTAGGGCAGGGTTTCCCAATATTGGCATGCTTGACATTTGGGGCCATATACTTTTTTATTTCTGGGGGCCATCCTGTGCATTGTAGGTTGTTCAGCAAAATCCCTAGCCTCAACTAACTGGATGCCCAGTAGTAGTGTACATTTCCCACCCCACCCAAATTGTGACAACAAAAAATCTCTCCAGATATTGCCAGATGTCCACTAGAGGGCAAAATCATTATGAGTTACCTAGGGAGGGTAGGCTCAGGGGTCAAATGATGGTAGGCAGTGGGACATTAGGGTATAGGGTGGAGTGAGGTAGAGTAGGGGGCATGAGATAGAGGGCCTTTACTTCTTTATATTCTTGTGTTTTGTGAAAGTAAAATAATTAAATGTTCATAGAAATACAAAACAATATAAAGAAGTTAATTTACTGGGTGGATGGGTTTGGAAAGGCCACTTCTTCCTCTGGAACAGAAGGGAAAAGGAGAGCAGACACTGTGTGATGAGGGGGTGGGAACCCAAGGGGTTTCCTGCCTTTGCATCTGTTAGACAAGGCACCTGAGGGTTAGTAAGGACAGAAGGTCGGGGTGGAGGTGGGACAGTGGTACCTTTAGGAATAACTTAGGGGATGGGGTGGAGACTGGAGGAGGAGGAGGAAAGGATCATCAAGTTGCATAAAAAACACGATTGGGATAGGGCCCAACTGAAAGAAAATCAAAGGGGAGAGCAGTGCGACCCTAGGAGGGGGCACTAGAAAGGAAGGTGAATAATTCCAGGAAGGGAACCAGACACTTATCTCTCTGGTCCTACAAATTGTTTTCATAACTTTTTTTTTTCAGTAAAACATTAAATCAGTTTGATTGGATTTGGGTTTTATATTTGGCAGGATTATGGAAAGATATTAACATTTTCATGATTTCCTGTGTTATGCCTATTAAAGTTTTTTTCTCTGTAAGTCCAGAGGAAAGGTTTTAATACATAAAAATTAATTCTACTTCCATCACTGAATATCCTCTACAAACTCAGCAGAAGCAATCTGACCTGACCTTTGAGCCCTTGAGTAAGCATGTTTAGTGAGATGGGCAGTTACAGAGGAAGACAGCTTTAAAAACAATGCTGCTGGGAGAAAGGCCCAGCTCTGATGGGTGAGAGAAGGGGATGGATATTTCATGGGGACCAATGCCTTGGTCAAAAACAGTGAGTTTTATCTCTAGAAAAGCTGTAATGGTCCTCTCTGGGCTTGCCATTTGAGATAACAACAAGCAAAGTGGTGAAAGGCAAAAACCAGGGAAGCCTTCATTGACCTCTTTTTTTCTGATCATCCATTCACATGCCAGGAAGTCAAACTTGGCTATACCTGTCTCTAAAATAATGGAAAGTAAAATTAAACTATATTTTATTTAGAAACAGCAGTGATTTTTTTTTATCTTTGTTTTATGTCATGTGGGATCAAAGTCAAAATTTGAGCAGAGTGTGTATATGTTGACACTACCTAATGACATTACCTAATATAGAAGCTTCCCTAAATGCTTAAAAATCAGAATTTTCTGTGACTTTGTACCCTGCCGTAAAATACTGGCATTGCCAATATTATTATTTGGACTGTCACCTCGTAAAATTGCCTTCCTGTCATCTACTTCTATTGGTATAACAATATACTAAAAAAATGATTCATGTGAGCAAATTGAAAACGTCCAGACCCTACTGATCTGAGGGTTTCAGCCAATAAGTTGACAATCAGTATGTATGGAAAGGCTGCCCTGTGTGTGGACAGTGTGCATGGTGCTTAAGTGGCAAGCTTTAGATTGAGCTTAAAAGGAGGAGAGATCTCTTGCTCGAGAGTAAAACATAATAATGTAAATATGAAACATGGTCAAGCCACTTTCCTTGTAGGAAGTAAAGGGAAGGCACTGACAGGGGATCAGGGTAACAGGAATAAAAAATTAAAAATGTATATACTATATCTCTATACTCAGGTAAGTGTATATTGCCTTAGTGTTGAAGAGTGAGATCTGGTCTGGAAACAAGTGTGTAGATTCGTATTGGCTTGGGTCTTGCTTGAATGTGATCAAGGCCCCAAGGTGGAAATATACATTACCCCTCTCACTTAGCTTTTCTCTGTCTCATATTTGTAGATACAGACTATACCCATCAAATATTAATGAGCCATCTTACCAAGGTGGATCACTCTTCAGTGTGGTGAGAGAGTGGAGATGGTTCCATGTGAATTTATCAACACCTGTGAGAAAACTGGTTGGAGTACATACTAAGACTAACAATGCTTTAGTCAGCAGCACTGCCTTTCTTTAATGAGGGTCAGGTCATAGAAGGGAATTTGCCTCCTTTAAATATACATTTTCTCTGTGGAAACATAATCTGCAAAAAACGTGCCTTATTACCAGACTGCAAGTTAAGGTGCTCATTAGTTGAGTCTTTTAGCTTCTTTTCTAAGAATTGGTCAATGTCTAAAATCTCATGTTTCAAAAACATCTGAAACCTTCATAAAGCAAGCATTATTGTTAGGTTCATACTCAGAAAAAAACGCCTCGATAAATCCAGGTTCCGACCAAATTTACCTCCCTGTTTTTCCCTGTGCATGGCCCATGTATTACTACCTCCTTGCCCTGGGACATTGTTTTATCTGCCTGGGAAGACCTCTACTATCACCACCTGTTTAGATCCTCAAGGGCCATCTCAAACAAGCGAGATTCTACAAGACAAAAGCTATTTTTCCTACTTTTTACTGTACTATTTATCTTTCCTATAGCACGTGTCACTTTCCCTCATGTATGATGGAATAAGAGCCATCAAGTTAGTGTTTGCAGCTTTTCCCTTCTTCTTGCCTTCTAAACATAATTCTCTTTTTCACCGCATTGGTCTCTTTAAATGCAACAACTTTTACAAAGATCCTTGGTATGGCAGGTTAGTTCCTGAGATTTTATTGTGCAGAATAGGAGTAATGGGCAGAAAGAGCTGAAGAATTGCAAGGAGCACTGCTAGTTTAATTAAATTACATTGGAAAGGGCAAAAAAGAGCTTCTTGAAAGGAAAAAAAATGCTAGAGGATGAGAAAGGGCAAAAAGAGAAGAAACTTGTAGGGGATGCATTCCAGGAAGAGTTTTTTAGCGGGTAATGAAAGGAGCAATGACAGAGGTTTCTGCGCAGCTGAAACATACAAGAGATACTACGAGTGACAGTAATGTCAAACAATGATTTTTGTTGCCGCTGGTTACAAATGGGCTTATCTTTGATATTTTTCAAGGGACTACAGTAAATCTATCCTCAGACTTTAAAAAAAATATGTTTAGTTGCTTGACTATGTTTTCTAGGATACAATTTAATGATGAACCACATGGGAGTTATGCTTGTTTGATTGTGATTTGTATACATGTCCTAATTCCCCTTTTAATTTGTTGTAAGTCAGGAGCCCTATCATTCACTTTTGCTTTTTTTAGTACCCTCTGTACAGGAGGTACTCAATAAATATTTGTTTAATGAATAATAAATACCTGAGAGCTAAAAGGATATTGGCTGAAAAACATCACTTTTATTAAAAACAAACAAAAACAAAACAAAACTGTAGTTAGGAAGGAATGAGATCTCATTTGTGTTCCACCATGAACATTTTCAACTTTAAGGTGAATAGAGGGAAGTAGTGTCATGCAATGAGTTTTTGAAAAAGATAATCATACATTTATGACACCTGATTATATTCATTCTAGCACTTTGTCATATACTGATGTATATGTTTCTCTAATTGATTCATCATGAGTCTTATATATTAGAGGTTTTGAAGTCAGAGTAAACAGACAAAAAGAGCTATTTAAGGATATATATGCTTCAAAATTCATCTCTATTTGGTGGAAAACAACTTTTAAGCACTTCTGTATATGTAAACTGAAAAGTGATCACAAAGGATTTTAAACTTGGTAAAACAAGAAGTCTGGTTCTCTGAAAATTCTTGCTTTAACTTAATCATCACTTTTCATGAACTTAGAATCTCTATTTCATTGCCCTGTGTTATCCATCTTTAATCAATAAAATTCTATCCTCATCACCAGACAATAATGTTCACTGATGAAACTAAAAACACACAGAAGCACAGAACTTTATATAGGCAAGAATTAATGCAAATAACCATATCTCATTTCTTGTAATATACAAATACAGATTACTATAAAGAACAGTGAAAACAGATAATAATTGAGAAGACAGTAGAGAAAACTGATAATGTGTATAAGCTCTGGAGTCAAACCTGTCCAAATCCCAGCTCCATCATTTACTACCCATGTGTCCTTGGGCAAGTTCTTCACTTTTATAAGTATCAGTTTTATCATCTTCAATAATATGACCTACCTCATGAGTTATTCTAAGGATTAGCACAATGCTTTCATATAATAAAAGCTAAACAATTATAGTAGTAGTAGCAGTGGTGGTGGTAGTAAAAGTAGAAATAAAAGATAATGTATGGAGTGCTTACTCTATGTCAGTATTGGTGCTAAGTGCTCATCAACATTCTCTGAGGGAAGTACTATGATCTTTGTTCATCTCCAAGTCTTCTCTCTCAGTTAATAGCACCATGATTCACCCAGTTGCTTCAGTCAAAAGCAACAGGAGTCATCCTTTATTCAGCTTTTTCTCACATCCAGGACATCAGTATGTCCTATCAGCTCATCCTTCAATATATATCTGGGATTCATTCACATCTCCCTATTTTTATAGCTACCACCACAATCCAAGCTACCATCACATCTCTCCTCAACTAATACAATTGCTTCTCAACTTGGTCTTCTTGCTCCTTCCCCTGTAGTCCATTCTCACCAGGCAACCAAAGTAATCATTTTTTAAATGGAAATCGGATCATGTTACTCTCCAGTTTAACAAAAATAAATACTCATTTTATCTCTGATTACTAATTTAAAAATCAACTTTTTATTCTGGTCCACAATATGCAATAGCATCTGTCCTCTGTTCTCTGCCTGCTTTTCCAGCCTTATCTAGTAGCATTATTCCCCAGCTCACCACACTCCAAACAAACTGCCCTTCTTTAGCTTTTTTTTTTTTTTTTTTTTTTTTTTACAGAGTCTGGCTCTGTCACCTAGGCTGGAGTACAGTGGCGCAATCTCAGCTCACTGCAACCTCCACCTCCCAGGTTCCAGCGATTCTCTTGCCTCAGCTTCCCGAGTAGCTGGGATTGTAGGCGTGCACCACCACACCTGGCTAATTTTTGTAGTTTTAGTAGAGACAGGGGTTACATCACGTTGGCCAGGCTGGTCTCGAACTTCTGATCTCAGGTGATCTGCCCGTCTCAGCCTCCCAAAGTGCTGGGATTACAGGCGTGAGCCACTGTGCCCAGCCCTTTCTTTAGCTTTCTTGAATCAAGCCTTTTCCCATTTCATGACCTTTACATGTGGTATTCACTTTGACTGGAATAATCTGCCCCAAGATTTTCACAAGGCTGGCTCCTTCTTGTCATTCAGGTCTCAGTTTGTATGTCACTTTCTCTGTGAAGCCCTTCTTGACCACCTAACTGAAAGTGGCCTCTCAGTCAGTCACTCCCCTAACATGACCCTTCTTCACTCTCACCAGTGTAGAATTATGATTACCCAGTGTAGTCTTGTGATTGCATTAGTTATTTGTATGTTTTCTCAACTCTAGAATAGAAGCTCCATTACTTTAATCTCTCATTCAATGCATTTACTCAACACATAATGCAAGTGTTCAAAATATTTTAAGTTGAATAACCAAATGGGTATTTATTTTCCATGTGAGGAAAAGCAAGGCAGAGGTCACACAGCCATAATATACCATCATTCCCTAGGTTAATGCTGGAGTCAGAACCAATAGTTCAGAGTTTGCAAACTGTGAGTCCCCTGGTTGAACCTGAGTAGTCATATAAATTGCTCAAGGTCACACAATTTGTAAGTAATAAAACTGGGATTTGACTCCAAGCAGTCCAGCTCCAGAGACCATACTCCTAATAGGACACAGTAGTATTAATAGTAATATAGAAGATTGCACCACAGTGTTAGGTGTAGAAGAGTCCTAGCTAGTTCAGTAACTCTTAGTAACTCCTCCTTTAGTAACTGCTAAAAGGTAGATGCTGTGTCATAATTTTCTCTTGGGTTCACCATAGTGATAGGCACAATATTAGTCCACATAAGCATTGAATGGATATTTTCACTGAAGTTATTTTTCATGCCTGAGACTAGAGTTATTGCACATCTTCAGTCCTCTGCCCTTTTAAAGAGTTGCTGTTTCATCATTGACAGGAAGGAAGGTGGAGGAGAAGCACCACTTTATAGCAATAGAATCCTCTTGATAGAATACCAATTTCAGTACACCGTAGCTAGCATTAAGAACCCCTATACTGATCAGTGCATTTTTTTGGAGACTCCAATAGCCACACAAGAGATTAAGCTGGAATTGAGCCAGTTGCCACATAAAGGGACACCATATGACTCTACTACTGAATGCTCAAATGTACTCTAGGGAGAGTGGCGGGTTTCCTTTAATCTATCTTGCCATTGGAGTGTTGATTTTCCTGCTTCACTTTGATACAGATAAAACCTGCTGCAGCCCTACTTTAAGATGACTATACCATTACTCTCCAGGTTAATGTTGGAGTCAGAACCTATTAGTTTAGAGTGTGAGAACTGAGTTCAATGGTTGAATCTGAGTGTGGGCTTTTTTGGGCAGGAGGGTCCCATAAATTTAAAAATTGAGAAATTTCACACAATTGTTCAGATTTCAAAACATCAGAAAAACTGGCAATGTTGGGCCTATATCCTTAGTGCCTTCTAACATTAAGGGGTCAGAAAGAATATGAGGAGCCAGGAAAAGAACTTATGAAAGAGTAACTGATAGAGTATGAGGAAAGCCAAGAGAGTACTGCTCTCTGGAAGTCAGGTAAAGAATGTATTATCAAAAAGAAGGGAGTGATCAACTATGCCACATGACATTACAGGTCAAGTAATAGGAGAACTGAAAATTGGCCTGCCCATTGGATTTAGCATTGTTGTGGTCATTGGAGACTTTTATAAGAGCAGGTTTGGAAGAGTTTGAAGGTAAAATTTTGATTGGAATGGGTTTACTAGAGAATGAGTGGAGAGGAACTCAAAACTGAATGCAGACAACTCTTTTGTTATAAATAGTTTTATTGAGATATAATTGATACACAAATAACTGCACATATTTAATGGGTACAGTTTGAAGGGTTTGGACTTATATAAATAATCATGATATCATCACCAGATAATTCTTTAAAGTAGTTTTATCCAAATGGGTGCAAGAAACCGGGAATAGTGGTTGTCAGGAAAGTGGAGTTGAGAGGATTTTTTTTAGATGGCATAAATATTGATCTGTATATATGCTGATGGAAATGATCCAGTAGAAATAGAAAATTTCATGATATGGGAGAGAGAGGAGAATTCCTCAGGTGATGTTCTTGGGTAAGCAAATAGGGATAGAATCTGGTGTACACATGAAGTGACTTGCCTTACATAGAAGCAAGGCCAGTTCATCTGTGGTAACAGGCTGGAAGGCAGAATATGTACGTACATATGCCAGTAGGTGGGCAGATGTAGTGGCAGTTTTTTTCCTGACTACATCATTTTTTTTTTCTCTGTGTAACTGGAAGCAAGGGGGAGGAGATATTGGAGATCTGAGGAGTGGAGATGATATAAAATAGTCATCTAGGCAGATGAGAGACTGAATGGTCTAAGAATATAAAATAAAACTAGCATTAAAGGTCAATTTGAGGTCCATGACAATGAATTTAATGTGAAACCAGTCAACATTATTATATATTTTCCTTCAGCCAAGTTTAGCTGCAAGGATGCAGGCATAGTATAGATGGACAGTTAGGTTTAAACAATGTTGTGGTTTTCACAAGCGAGTAAGATGAAGGGAGAAAGAGTCAAGAGAATCAAGAGGGTGTATATGGGAGTGATTATAATGATTGATCCACTGAATTGGAACTATGCTAGATGGGAAGAGAACAAGGTACAGTGAAAAACATGTGAGATCAATGAGAAAGAGGTTTGGGTGGAATCAACAGATTATTGGAGGTAAGGTACAGAAAAAAATGAGCTAGAAAAATAGGAGGTAGTGGCAATAGAGTAGAATGCATGAAATGAGATTATGGAGGGGATTGCTACAACTTTCAACACTCCAAAATGTTTCAGGTGGCCTGCCACACTCATTAAATTACCTTCTTGACCTCTGAAAAGATTTTGAGTTTACAACCTGCATTAGGTTAAAACCTTGATTCTGAGCAAAATAGCCATAAAACCAAGTCACTTAAGATTGTGTAATTATACAAGGGATTAAACTAAAAAGTATATATAAATACCAGTGTTAACCAACTCATCAGTGACTATTTGAGATCAATTCTTCCTTTGTGGTTATCAAATATAACCTATTAATTCTTACAAAGCAGGTACTCCTGCTGAATAAACTGTAAACATCTGCTTCCTTCTAGTAAACAAACTGAATGAAGTTGAAATTACATAGTTAATGTACAACAGTATGGTTATATTTCTAAACATTACAACATATCTAATTTAATGCTAATGAAATGAAAATAAAGTAAAATGGTTACTTCTTTGCTATTTAAAATTTACCTATATAATTTTATTAACAAGTAGGTTATCAAATTGCCATAAAAATAATGGAATCAGAGACCCCTGCTTATAACCAAAAACAGGTAGAAAAATAACTAATTACATTTCATTTTGGGAATGAAATTCCTGCTGTCTCAAGATCCTGCTGTACTTTCTTGATCTTTTCTGAGGTCAATTAATTCTATAAGATCCAGGCTTTCATTTTTTGACAAGAAACTATCTGCTCTCCTGGAAATTGCTACCTGGGTAACCGACTTGTTGACACTTAACTTTTCACGGATCAATAGTTAAGTTGGAATTGGTATGTTCACTGTCCTTGAAAATCTCTGGGTAACCGTGATGGGAAGTAGGGTAGGAGAGTGGAAGGTGCTAAGAGCCATTTCTTTGTGTCTCATGTAGACTAGAGCATCACTTTCTTTTCTAAAGACACAGGTCTCTTTGCAATATGCCATAAAGTGAGTCCCATGATATATATTCAATGAATGTTTGTTGACTGAAATAAAAATACTTGCTTATATGTGATACCTAAGTATTTATAGGTCAGGATCATTTAAGTGACAATAAAATCAAGTAAAATTACTGTATACTTACATTTATTTCTTCTTCTTTTTGTTATGGACTATTTCAAACATAATAAAAAATACACAGGGCAAATGATGAATCCTCATGTACCCACCATACAGATTCAAAAATTAGCAACATGCTACACTTTTCGTTTCAAATGTATCCACTCCCTCAACTTTTCTTCTGATGCTGTTTTGCTTGAGTAATAATCATTCAACTGTGAATTGATTATTTGCATTTGAAATCAAAGCAATTGTGCCTCCTGGCTAGACATATACTAAGGAACTGTTCAGAAAGATGTTGTGAGGCATTCAGATTTTGAGAACCTCACTTCTTTCAATGACTATTAGAGACCAAAAATATTTGGATTATGCTCCCATTTTATAAGGGAACTGCTTGTTCTGTTGACCTCGTTACAGAGGTAAATGGTCATAATAATTTTGAACCTCTAACTGATTCTCTGCACTCAGCCATAATTATCCCTAAATGTTAGGTTTTTACAGATGTTCAATTATATTTAATTTTGTGTGTGTGTGTGTGTGTGTGTGTGTGTGCATGTGAAACAGAGTCTCACTCTGTCACCCAGACTGGAGTGCAGTAGCACAATCTCGGCTTACTGCAACCTCGGCCTCCCGGTTCAAGCAATTCTCGTACCTCAGCCTCTCGAGTAACTCGGATTACAGATGTGCACCACCATGTCCAGTGAAATTTTGTATGTTTAGTAGAGACCGGGTTTTGCCATATTGGCCAGGCTGGGCTTGAACTCCTGGCCTCACGTGATCCACCTGCCTCAGCCTCCCAAAGTGCTGGGATTACAGGCACGAGCCACCGCACCTGGCCAATCATTCTTTTCAGTATCTGTGAATTCAATGCAGGATTATATGACTATATCTATCTTCATTCACAGCTTAAGTCACCCCTTGTTCCAAGTTGTTGAGAAAATGATATGTGAGATTTTGTCAAATAAGATTACCTTTATCATTTTCATCCTATTAATTCAAGCCTCCATTGAAAATACTGGTGTGATTCTTGGATTGGCACTGTCTCTCAAAATATGATTTAATCCTCTACCATTCTCATATTACCAGCCCGTTATTATGCTGGGAAATTCAACTAATCACTCTTGAGACTGGCCAAGGAAAAATTTAAAAATTATTCATTAGCCAAGTGGCTACTGAAAGGTCACAAATAGTAAATTTTTCTTGCTGTCATTCACATGGGTGGAGAATATTACTAAATATTTCATATCTTCATTTTTAATCACAGTGACATCAGTAGAGTAACTTCTAATGAGATCAATAAAACATAGAAAAGTCATTCGTGATTACCCTAAAGTGGTATCTAACTGGAGATTTTAGATGAATACTGACATTGTCAAATTAAGAGCCCTTTTCACTATAAATGTCACTCTTGGCAATTGCATTAAATCACCTATATGGACTGAATTTCTCACTTGGCACATAATAGAAGTCAGTGGCCACTACTAGATATGAAAAACAGGTTCATTATTCACAGACATATGCTAGCTATTTCACTTATATACCTGGAATAGATTTATGTATCTCTGAGTTGACAAAAGCCTGATTGATTCTATTAGAACAGTGATTTCCAAACATTTTTTTCCTTACTAAGGCACACATGAGAGATAATATTCAACAGTTCCACCTATCTCTATCAGTCCCAATAGCTCCCTAAGGGTTGCTGCACAAAAGTTAAAAAGTCACAAGTTATGTTCGAATCTTAGTGGAATTCTTTTATCTTCTATTGGTCTAGATGTGAGTTGAGAACCTCTGACTCAGATGGTATCCAAAATAGACATAAAAAAGGCCAATCTGAAATGTACTTGAAAGAGAGGGCCACCTATAGGAAAGGACTTCAGGGACCTTGGGAAATTCAACTATCCCTAAAGTACTCCTTCACAATCTATGGCTTTGTTTAAAAGCAAATAGACCGTCAGCTGAGAGGACTTAGAAGCAACAACACGCCAATAGCAATGAGCATACCTAGCAACCAAATCTAGGTTTCTAATGCAATTATCCATTAAAAAAACAGGACTCCTTGGAAAAATGGCTAATTCTAGAACTGGGGCACAAAATATATAAGATAAACCTGGAGCATCTTTCTACAATGTAAGGAAATGCTTTAAAAAAAAATAAAACCATCACTCCACGATGATAGAGTTGTATCAAAGGGACAAATGAGCCAACTGAAACAGCTTCCCATGGGCAAAGGTGGAAGAATTTGAGCAAGAAAATTAAGTAGAATTGCATTACAAGCCGGTGTATAATATAAATAAAAATGAGTCCATACCGATATAAATAAATGATGGAATACATAAGTAAGTGGGGAAGGGGAGAGACAAATTTCCATGCAGAAGAATTTGCAATAATTTATGTAGATATTTCTTCTAAAGTGTGGACTGTGAATAACAACTTTCTTCCAAAGACTACAGTAGGGAAAGGAAGAAAAAAAAAGAGTAACTTTACAGTGAAAAATTATAAACATCACCTCAAGCCAGGTGATCAAAGTCAAAATCAACAGTTATGAGTCATATTGATACTTTATACCCTTGATACAATGTGATGAGGATGGTATTTTACCTTTGTAATCTTACTCCTCAAAACATATTACCCCAGTCTAACCATGAGAAAAATATCAGATAAATCCCAGTTGAGGACCATTCTACAAATTATCTGACTAGTACACCTCAAACTGTCAAGGTCATCAAAAATGAGGAAAGTCTGACGAACTGACGCAGCCAAGAAGTGCTTAAGGAGACATGACAACCAAATACAATGTGCTACCAGAGATGGATACCGAAACAGAAAAAGAGGCATTAAGGAAAAACTGAAGAAATGTGAAGAATATATGGACTTTAGCTAGTAATAATGTATTACTATTGGTTCATTAATTGTAACAAATGTACTATAGTCATGTAAGATGTTAATAAAATGGGAAAGCTGGATATAAAGTGTACAGGAACTCTATATTATCTTTGCAATAATTATGTAAATCGAAGACTTCTTAGTTTATTGAAAAGCAAATAGTGGATTTTTATTACAGCGCCTTTTGTAGGGACAAAATACTGGAAACAAAGTGTATACTCATCAATAGGGAAATGATTGACTGACTTGTGGTATCACAAAATATTAAGCAACATACAGTATTATATATTTAACCATTCAACCCAGCAATCCCATTATTGGGTATATACCCAAAGGAATATAAATCATTCTACCATAAAGACACATGCACATATATATTTATTGCAGTGCTATTCACAATAGCAAAAAAATGGAATCAACCTAAATGCCCATCAATGGTAGACTGGATAAAGAAAATGTGGTACATATATATACACCATGGAATACTATGCAGCTGTAAATAAGAATGTCCTTTGTAGCAATGTGGATGGCCATTATTCTTAGTGAAATAAGGAACAGAAAACCAAATATTGCACATTTTCACTTACAAGTGGGAGCTAAACAATGAGAACACATAGGTACAAAGAAGGAAACAACAGACACTGTGGCCTCCTTGAGGATGGAGAGTGGGAGGAGGGAGAGAATCAAAAAACTACCTATCAGGTACTATGCTTATTACCTGGGTGACAACATAATCTTTACACCAAACCCCCATGACATGCAGTTTACCTGTATAACAAACCTGCACATACACCCTTGAGCCTAAAATAAAAGTAAAAAAAAAAAGCTCTCTATCAATTGACTTGGAGAGATTTATACCACGTATTTTTACTAAGCTAAGAAAATGCAGAGAAATCTATAACCCTCCTTTCATTTTGTAAAACAATGAGGAGAAAATACCCATCTCAGTATGTTTGTATAATTAAAACAGTAGGGGAAATGCAGGTACGGATCACTAAGTTGTTATTATTGCTAGGAGTAAAGGAATGGGGTTAGAGCGGAGAATGGAAAAGAGGGGAGGTAACAAGACTGAAGACATTAGCAGGCCTGGGGAAGTAGCAATAATTTGTTTAATAATTCATTGTAGGCTTAGCACCTGTACATAGTGGACTGATGCTTTGCAAATAAAACTTTAAATTTGTGAAAACAACAAACAAAAAGCAAATGGTGTAGGGGGAGGAGAAGAGAGATAATTTTGATTGGTGGGTTTTTAATGACGATGGGGGATGGAAAGGAGATAAGCAAGGAAAGATTAGCAGCACCCTAGGGAATACAGTGTCAGTCACTAAAGCTGAATTACATCTACTTCTCAATTTTGCCAAGAGCTGCCCAAGTAGGAGAAAATACCACTTAACACTAAGGTGTGTTCAGAATGATTGCTGTTCTCCCAAGATCCTGGAGATTTTTCCTACCACAAACAGAGACTAAACTCACCATTTGCTCTCCCATCACTCCATTTTCTTCCCCTACACACAAAAGTGATTCTTAGAGCATCCAGAAGGCTCTCTATTTATATGCCAGCTTGTTCTCCCAGCCTTTTGAACAATGAGGCCTCGCCAGGGGCTTCCAAGTGCTCTTGATGAGGAAGTGACATAGCTTTGGCATCAAAGTTCACAGGACACAAAAATAGGAAAAGTCTGCATTTCCAAGGAGTTAAAATCAAATAGTAGAGTGCAGGTCCCTGGTGAGCAAGATCAAAGACTCCCAAAATTGCAGAATTGAAAGGTGGCTTAAAGGTCGTCTCAGCTACCTACTTCAATACCTAATCCAGTCTCCATTTGAGATGCTAGACGCTAGATCCTAGATTCTATCACTGGGGTAGAGGGGGAAGGGAGAACATACTGCAGAATCCCTAAGGGAAAAAACATATTGCTTTTTACTGTAAACTTCTTGCAAGCAAGAATTGTGTCTGTGATATCTTCCCACTATAGTACCCAGAAACTTAGGATGACTGTGTATTTACAGAGCTCGATGTTGATTATTTAAATACAGTGGACTCAAACTTGCATTGCAAATTCTATGAAGGATTTCAGCAGTAGTACATTTGCTGAGAAATCTCCCAGAAGCATTTGAAACTATTTTTCATCAACACGAAAGGCAAGACCATGGCCAAAATGATATTTCAGATCATTTTCGTGGCCAGATATCAAGATAATTGAGTCAACTAGCTGTATGCAAAACTAATTGTTAATATAAGACACTGGGGCAGGGGTGGGGTGAGGGAAGAAATGAGTCAGAAATTTTTCTTTTTTTTTCCCCTTTTTCGAGATGGAGTCTCACTCTGTTGCCCAGGCCGGAGTGCAGTGGTGCGATCTCAGCTCACTGCAACCTCTGCCTCCTGGGTTCAAGCAATTCTCCTGTCTCAGCCTCCCGAGGAGCTGGGACTACAGGCACCCGCCACCATGCCTGGCTAATTTTTGTATTTTTAGTAGAGACAGGGTTTCGCCATCTTGGTCAGGCTGGTCTTGAACTCCTGACCTCAGGCGATCCACCCGCCTCAGCCTCCCAAAGTGCTGGGATTACAGGTGTGAGCCACTGCGCCCGGCCCGAGTCACAAAATTTTCTGAATTAAATAAGCACACACAGTAAATGGGAATCCTATTTTATGAAAATCTAATAGGAACTTGCTATGTAGTTCTGATAGATAATTAGAACTGGAATTTACTGAAGCTCCATATGTACTGCAACCTTTCAAGAACATATCCATTATACAACATGAGACTCAAGTCCTACTCAAAAGACTATCAGCCATGTGATTGGGCAATGTTTTCACACAACACTCACCTTAAAACACAAGTGTAGAATCCACTGTCTTGTGCCTCAGCTGAGTGAAACCATATTGAATCTTCCTCTTTGCTCATCCTGACCTCTGAAAAGATGATGGGCTCTTCCAAATCACCTTTGTTTTTGTACCACATAAGCCTGAGCCCAGTGCTCTGGGCCGTGCTATAGTTGGTACGAATATAACTGTAGAAAAGGGCACATTTCACTCGGACTGGTTCACCTGCCAAAGCCATGTATGTCTTGAGGTCCACTGACCAGTCAATGCAGCCATCCACTGAAAGAAAATCAGAAGAGGCATAAGATACAGTGAGCATTGTTGACAATAATAGTGTGAGCAGTAATCATCACCAACATGTCCTAAGTGCTCCACATAGATTACTTCATTCAATCTTCCCAGTGACCCTATGAGATAGACTTGTATCTTGCTTAGACCTTAGTAAGCACAGCCCCC
>NW_026652282.1:87192634-87229390 GCF_009828535.3 Hylobates moloch | reverse complement strand
TCAAAAAAAAAAAAAAAAAAAAAAAGAAGAACCAAAATAGTACATAATTACACTTCAAATAGATCACCTAAGAGAGAATGCTGAATTTCAACAAAGAAGTGACAGGAAACACCTAAGAAAAGGATGGAAAAGAAAGTGAGGCAGCTCGCTTGGCTAGGATAGGCTGGAAGCCTGGAGAGACTCTCCAATGTGGGGGAAGGGTAAGTGAGTGACCCCAGCAGTCCACATTCCCACCATGATCTCCTGCAACCCTAGCCATAGGAAAGACCCTCAATCTTCCTGGAACCTGGCACAAATGTAAGGAGCTTCCAGGAGACCATGTGACAGCTTGCTCCACAGAGGGTGCTAGCTAATCCTGGATCCCAGACATCCCCTGAGACCTAAGAAACTATACCATGGTGCCATGTTGAGAGCCGGCCCTCAAGAGACTGGATTCTGTGCTGACATTAGTCCCTGAATCTCCAAACCCCTGGAGCCCCAGTTACATCCTGCTGCATTCACCTGGAGAGCTTCAGTGGTGCAATGCCAGCTGGGCCCAGTAGTGTGGCAGGGTTCCCAACATTCTAGCCCCTACAGATTCCTATACTCCAGGAAACGGAGCAGTGTAACATGCCAGGGAGACTGCCCCTGGGACAAAGAGAGCCAAAGCACATGCTCCCTAAAACCTGAGAGCTGCCTATCTGAAGATGTTGACAGAAACCCTGCCCACACCAGCAGCCGGGCCATTGCACACTAGCATGTGACTTGATGACAAGTTCTCCCCACACACTGCTGCCACCACACCTGTGACTCCTGCCACAACTAGATGTTGAAGCATGTGCTCCCCAGAGCCTGAAAGCCACCCACTTGCCTGGGGATGCTGCCATTGACAGCAACCTCCACCCCCAAAGTAGCATGGCTGCTGTGCACTAACACACCATGAGGACAGGCTTTCCCTGCATACAACTGCTGCTGCTGCTGCCACCAGAGGCCAAAACAAATATTCTCCAAAGCCTGAAAGCTGCCCACTGGCTTGGAGTTGCTCCCAGTAACACCAACCATTGCCCCCCCACCTACTCCCCACTGCCCATCCTACAGCAACAGAACCACTGTGCACTTGCATGCACTCTGACATTAGGCTCTCTGCACCCACCACAGTGGGTCATCCTGCCCTGCCTATCACAATCCGTGCCCATGTGCACCACTGGGGGACCTAGAGATAGGCCCACCCAGTCTGAAACACCACCCTCCACTCGCCACAGTGCCTGAGGATGCCATGCAGGCACCTAGGGACCACCATGCCCAGTCCACCCTTGCTGGCATCTATGCATTCCTACCAGAGACCCAAGGATGAGCCCCCCCAGCCTGCCACTACCCCTACTACCTGCACCCACCTGCATGAGCCCAGCTGGGGGCTGCAGACTGTCCTGCCATCCTCGCTAACAATAGTGAGTGCTGCCAAGGAGCCCAAGTGTTGTCCCATCACCACTACTATTATTGCTGATGCCACACATGCTGGCCAGGGGTCCAAGATACTATCCATCTGTCTGTCCCACTGCTGCCACTGCTGGCACTATAGGAAACCGACAAACAGCAATGATAAACAGTAAGAGAGAAACAAAAGACCAAGACACATACAAAACAACCAGAAAACAATTAATAAAATGACAGGAGTACTCACTTATCAATAATAAACTTGATTATAAACAAATTAAAATTTCCACTTAAAAGATAAAGACTGGTTGAATGTATAAAAAAATACATGACCCAACTATGTATTGCCTACAAGAAACTTGCCTCACATATAAAGACATAGACAAAGTAAAAGGATGGAAAAGGTATTCCATGCAAACAGAAACCAAAAGTGAGCAGGAATAGCTGCATTTTCATCAGATAAAACAGATTTTAAGTTAAAAGCAATAAAGAGAGACAAAGAAGGTTATTATAAAATGATACAGGGATCAATTCAGTAAAAGGATATAATAATTCTGAATACATATACACCCAACACCAGAGCACCCAGATATATAAAGAAAATATTATTAGATCTAAAGGAAGAGATAGACTCCTATATAAGAACGAGGGGGATTTCAACACCCCAACTCAGCATTAGACAGATCATCTAGACCAAAATATCAACAAAGAAATATTGGATTGAAATAGGACCTTAAACAAATGGATCTACATTTACAGATGGTTTTATCTAACACCTGCAGAATATACATTCTTTTTTCTTTTTTTCTTTTTTCTTTTCTTTTTTTTTTGACAGAGTCTCGCTCTGTCACCCAGGCTGGAGTGCAGTGGCGCAATCTTGGCTCACTTCAAGCTCCACCTCCTGGGTTCACGCCATTCTCCTGCCTCAGCCTCCCAAGTAGCTGGGACTACAGGTGCCCGCTACCACGCCCAGCAAATTTTTTTCTATTTTTAGTAGAGATGGGGTTTCACCTTGTTAGCCAGAATGGTCTCGATCTCCTGACCTCATGATCCACCCGCCTCGGCCTCCCAAAGTGCTGGGATCGCAGGCATAAGCCACTGCGCCCAGCCAGAATATACATTCTTATCATCACATTGAAAATTCTCCAGGATAGATGGTATGTTAGGCCACAAAACAAAGGCTCAACATATTTTTTTAAATATTAAAACCACAATGGATATCTTCTCAGACCACAATAGAATAAAACAAAAAATAAACAAGAGGAACTTTGGAAGTTGTACAAATGCATGAAGTTGTTCAAATGTTCCTGAACAACCACTGTTAGTGAAGAAATTAAGAAGGAAATAAAAAATTTCTTGAAACAAATAAAAATGAAAAGACAACATACCAAAACCTATGGGATACAGCAAAAGAAGTACTAAGAATTTTGTAGTAGTAAACACCTACATCAAAAAAGTAGAAAGATGCCAAATGAACAATCTAACAATACAACTCAAGGCACTAAAAAGCAAGAACAAGCCAAGCCCCAAATTAGCAGAAGGAAAGAAATAAAAGGATCAGAACAGAACTAAGTGAAATAGAAACTAAGAAATAATAGAAAGGATCAACAAAATGAAAAGCTGGATTTTTGAAAAGATAAACAAAATTGATAAACCACTAGCTATACTAACCAAGAAGAGAGAAAACTCAAAATCAGAAATAAAGTGTGGGACATTACAACTGATACCACAGAAACACAAAAGATCATCAGAGACTATTATGAATAATGGTATGCTCACAAACTGTAAAACCTAGAGGAAATAGATAAAGTCCTGGAAACATACAAGCTACCAAGACTAAATCAGGAAGAAACAGAAAACCTGAACAGAACAATAATGAGTAGCACAATTGCATCACTAATAAAAAGTTTCCCAAAAAAGAAAACCCCAGGAACAGATAGATTTGCAGCTGAATTGTATCAAACATACAAAGAAGAACTAATACCAATCCTCCTGAAACTATTCCAAGAAAACCAAAGAGGATAGAATTCTCCCTAACTCATTCTATGAGGCCAGCATCACGCTGATAGCAAAACCAGACAAGGACACAACAACAAAAAGAAAACTACAAGCCAATATATCTGATGAACATAGACATAAAAATCCTCAGCAAACTACTAGACAATCAAATCCAACAGCACATCAAAAAGATAATACACTGTGATCAAGTGGGATTTATATCAGGGATGCAAGGATGGTTCAACATATGCAGATCAATAAACATGATACAACACATCAACAGACTGAAGGACAAAAGCCATACGATTGTCTCAATAAATGCAGAAAAAAGCATTTGATAAAATTCAACATCTCTTTATGATGAAAAACAGTCAACAAACTAGGCAAAGAAGGAACACATCTCAAATTAATAAAGGTAAAGGCCATATATGACAAAACCACAATTGACAACATACTGAATGGGGAAAAGTTGAAAGCCTTTCCTCTAAAATCTGGAACAAGACAAGGATAACGATACCCACTTCTTTCTTTTTTTTCTTTTCTCTCTTTTTTTTTTTTTTGACAGAGTTTCACTCTTGCAGCCCAGGCTGGAGTGCAATGGGGCAGTCTCAGCTCACTGCAACCTCCACCTCCTGGGTTCAAGTGATTCTCCTGCCTCAGCCTCCCGAGTAGCTGGGATTACAGTTGCCTGCCACCACACCCGGCTAATTTTTGTGTTTTTAGTAGAGATGGGGTTTCACCAAGTTGGCCACGCTAGTCTCGAACTCCTGACCTCAGGTGATCTGCCAGTCTCAGCCTCCCAAAGTACTGGGATTACAGGTGTAAGCCACTGTGCCCAGCTAGGATGCCTACTTTCACCACTCCTGTTAAACATAGTACTGGACGTCCTAGCCAGAGCAATCAGGCAAGAGAAGAAAAAAAAAAAGACATCCAAATTGGAAATGAGGAAGTAAAACTGTCCCTTTCTGCTGATGATAAAATCTAATATCTAAAAAAACCTAAAGCCTCCACTAAAACTCTTTGATTTGATCAATTAATCCAGTAAAGTTGCAGGTTACATAATCGGTGTGCAAAATTTGGCATTTTTATACATCAATAATGACCTAGGCAAAAAAAAAAAAAATCAAGAAAGCAATCCCACTTACTATATCTACAGAAAAAAATACCTAGGAATAAATTTAAACAAGGAGGTAAAAGATCTCTACAAGGAAAACTGTAAAACACTGTTGAAAGAAATTGAAGGTGACAGAAACAAATAGATAAACATCTTATGCTCATGGATCAGAAGAATTAATATCATTAAAATAAACATATTGCCCAAAGCAATCTACAGATTCAATATAATCCTTATCAAAATACTGACATCATTCTTTACAGAGTTAGAAAAAACAATCCAAAAACTCATATGAACCCAAAAATGAGCTGAAATAGCCAAAGCAATCCTGAGCAAAAAGAACAAAGCTGCAGGCATCACATTGTGTGATTTCAAAATATATTACAAAGCCACAGTAACCAAAACAGCATGACACTGGTATACAAATAGGCACATAGACCAATGGAACAGAAGCGAGAACCCAGGAATAAAACTACATATTTAAAGACAAATGATCTTTGACAAAGCCAACAGGAACTTATAATGGGGAAAGGACACCCTCTTCAATAAATGGTGCTGGGAAAATTGCATAGCCACATGCAGAATAAAACTGAATTCCTATCTCTTACCAAATACAAAGATAAACTCAACAAGGATTAGAGAGTTAAATGTAAGACCTGAAACTAAAAATACTAAGAGATAACCTAAGGAAAACTCTCCTGGACATTAGTCTAGGCAAAGAATTTATGGCTAAGACCTCTAAAAGATAGACAATAAGAACAAAAGTAGACAAATGGAACTTGATTAAATTTAAAAACTTCTTCACAGTAGAAGTAATAATAAAGAGACAACCTGTTGAATGGGAGAAAATATTTATAAATTATTAATCTGATAGGAGACCAGTTAATCCAGAATACACAAGGAACTCAAACAACTCAATAAGAAAAAAACATAACTACATTGAAAAGTGGGCAAAAGACACAAATAGACACTTCTCAAAAGAAGACATATAAATGGCTAACAGATATATGAAAAATGCTCAATATCACTAATCATCAGGGAAATGCAAATCAAAACCACAATGAGATATCATCTTGCCCTAATTAGGATGGCTATTATCAAAAAGAAAAAAATAGTAGATGCTGGCAAGGATGCAGAGAAAAGGAAACTCTTATACACCATTGGTAGGAATGTAAGTTAATACAGCCATTATGGAAAACAGTATGGCAATTTATCAAAGAAAAAAAACAACAACAAAAAAAGAAACTAAAAACAGAGCTATCATACAATCTGGCAATCCCACTACTGGTTATTTATCCTAAGGAAAGGGAATCCGTATATTAAAGGGATACTTGCATTGCTATGTAAATTGCAGCACTATTCACAATAGTAAATATATGGAATCAACCTAAGTATTCATCAACAGATGACTGGATAAAGAAAATTTGGTATATGTACACAATGAAATACTCTGTGGTCATAAAAAGGAATGAAATCCTGTCATTTGCAGAAACATGGATGAAACTGGAGGTCATTAAGTTAAATAAGCCAGTCACAGAATGTCAAACGTCACATGTTCTCACTCTTATTGGAGCTAAAAGAATTGGTCTCAATGGAGGTAGCAAGTAGAATGATAGTTACCAGAGTTGGGGAAGGGTGTATGTGGGGCGAGGTGAGAGATTGGTTAATAGGTGTAAACATGTGGTTAGATAGAAGGAACAAGATCTAATTTTTCATAGCAGAATAAGGTGACTATAGCTAAAAACAGTGTATTTTGTATTTCAAAATAGCTAGAAGTGTGGACTTAAAATGTGTCCAACACATCAAAATGATAAAAACATGAGGTGATGGACATCCTAAATACCCTGACTTGATCATTACACAGGCTATGCCTGTAACAAAGTATCACATGTACCCCATAAATACACACAGTTATTATGTATCAAGAAAGGTAAATTGTTTAAAAAGTTCAAATATTGACAATTTTGTAGGATTCACCCTAGTATATTTCTTATATAAAATATCATAAACATAAACATTTCTTATATAAAATTGTAATTATACTTAAAAGAGGGAGTAGAGCCAGATAGGGTTGGGAAAAGCTTTGTTAGTTGGTATGTATTTTTATTATTTGTCAACACAAATTTGTACGTTCTAGGGCCATTCAGATAGTTCATAAAACCAGCAAAACAGCTTCTAGCCTACAGGCCTTTGCAACGGCTGTGCGCCATGCCTAGTTCTACACAGCAATCCCCAATTTTTGGCACCAGAGACCGGTTTCATGGAAGACAATTTTTCTAGGGACTGGGGGAGGAGATGGTTTTGGGATGATTCTAGGGCATTACATTTATTGTGCACTTTATTTATATTATTGTTACATTGTAATATAGAATAAAATAATTATACAACTCACCATAATGTAGAATCAGTGGGACCTGAGCTTGTTTTCCTGTAACTAGATGGTCCCATCTGGGGGTGACGGGAGACAGTGACAGATCATCAGGCATTAAATTCTAATAAGGAGCATGCAATCTAGATCCCTGGCAGGCACAGTTCACAATAGGGTTTGTGCTCCTATGAGAATCTAATGCTGCCCTTGATCTGACAAGGGGCGGAGCTCAGGCAGTAATGAGAGCAATTGGGGAGTGGCTGTAAATACAAATGAAGCTTCACTGGCTCACCTGCCCGTCACCTCCTGCTGTGTGGCCTGGTTCCTAGCAGGACACAAACTGGTACCAGGCCACAGTCTGTGGTCCAGGGGGTTGAAGACCCCTGCTATACACTGTTCCCTCAGATAGCTACATGACTCACTGATAGCTACTGTTCTTCATGTATCCGTTCAAATAGGTTGGGAGTGAGGGAAATTTACTGATTCTTGGATTAATTCCAGATCTGATTGGACAAAGGGATCAGTGGGTTAAAACCCCTCCTTCATCATCTCAAGCAGCAGCTCCCAGACCCTGAGCACTTCCTCCACCCCGCAAATTCATCCACATAGTCCACCTGGTGAACTATGGCCTCACCCAGGTCAATGTCAAGGAGGGGTAGTAATGAAAGAGGGAGGACTCCTCCTTGCTTGCCCCCAGAAGCAGCCCCGCCCCCCTTCTTTCCCCACAGGTGGATGGGGTGGTGTTGCTGTGGGGTACCTGGGAGTACATATCAGTAGGCACCCTTGAGGAGGAAGTGCTTATGCAACTGGCACAGTGGAGGTGCCAGTTGACAATGACCTTCGGAAGGCAGCATGCTCTGTGGATGAAGGCTGAGGGAAGACTGGGGCTCTCAGGATGCCGGTGATCCTGGAAAGCTTCTCGGGGCCAGGACTGGGGGTGTGCATTGGGGTGAATGAGAAGTATGGCATTATGAGGCTGATCAAGGGGCATCACCCACAGCCAAGCTGTCCCAGACTTTCCTGCTGGGAAATGGCCACATATAGCATACTTCCTGGGTATAACTTGCATCTCTGTAGTGTTAGTGCCCTAATCACTACCCAGTATGCTGGCCTCACCTTTCTCCTTCTGGGAAATGGGTGTAGTTACAGGATATTCCATGTCACTATATGCATTTAGGTTGATGTTAGAGGATTAAATATATTTAACTGTGCCCATGTACTGATTGTCTCTGCAGTGAAAGGGGCCTAATTCTAGTATATCCTTAATACTATTATTGGTGGTTACATTAATATCATAATGTTATAATATTAGTTAACCAGGAAGTACTACCAGGAAGGTTTCTATTACGCTTTACTTTTTGTTAACTGAGTATAATTACTCTGCACCCATTATTATTTGTGTTTACATTATTATTATATTATTTAATAATTTCACCTTTAGAGCATCAATGATTATAATTCAGGTCATAACTAAATGGTCATATCATTAATCATTATAATCAATACCATTATATATTATGTATTGTTATGTATATCATAATCATTACAAGTATTACAGTAAGTATAGCACAGTTTTAATTAATAATTTACTAATAAATATAGTTAATAACAAATTAGTTATATGCTGTTAAAGGAATCCTGATATTACCCTTTCATCTTGTCAGAATCAGAATAAGTGAGGTAAAATGTTAATGCAGTTATTTGCATTATTTTAATACAGTATTTAAAAAAAAAAAAACTATAGTAACTGCCATTCCTGCTACTGCTGGTATGGTGTTTTCCACTCTGGGAAATGGCAAAATTATATTACCTGGTTAATGTTATCATTATTATTATTGCTAATGTTATTTTGGTACCTATCCTAATAATGGATACCAATATAAGAATAATTGTTTTATCTGCTCTTACCTGTTAAATTAAGATGATTTTGGAATGTCAGTAACATACTCTATTGATAGTATAATCATAATTAATACCACTCCTGATAATCTTGGCATGCATCTGTAAAATGGACATAATTATGAAGCATCACTGTTATTTCTATTATTATTTGCATTTGTTAGTACTATAATTGCAATTAATGCTACAGTGAGGAATGAGAGTTTCTTGTAAATTAGGGAGAAATTTACACCTTACAGGGTTTTTGTCAAGTTTAAGTGATTTATAAGCTGGTAAATAGTAGTAATAATGATAGTAATGATAATAATAGGATAGTTTCTTAATTCTTCACTGTCTATTAAGCACTGCTTTAAGTGCTTTACATTCATTGACTCATTTAGTCCTCACAACAACCTTATAAGATAGATGTTATAAATATACCCAATTTAATTTGAGCAAACTGAGACAGAGGTTAAATGCCTTGCTTGAGGTCCCACAACCAGTTTGAGTCCAGGTTCCTTTCTCTTAACCGGTTCTACTTTCATGGGTATTGATAGGAATAATCATCACACATAACCAATATTTTATTCAAGCTATAGTGATCTTATTGTTGTATCAGCGAAGAAGAAGAGTTCCCCACTTTCTCATGTATAAAACAGTCAAAGGCACCAGCAGTGGGTGACATTGAAGGTGCTGATGTTCGGGACTCAGCCAGAGTGTACAGGGTGAGGGTGGGGATTAATTTGTCCCTCCTTATGTTGGCAGCAGACTCAGATGAAATAGCTCAGGCCAAAGGCATCTTGTACAGTGTTGGTACACAATAAATTTTCCTCAAATTTTTTTTTAATCATTCAATGTGGCTCTTAGCTTCCTACTAGCCCAGGTAAAAAGAGTAAGCAAAATTTAAAAAGGAAAAAGGGTAAAGAAAGATACTCTTCCTTGTACTCAGTAAGTGGATGACAACAGCCCTTTTCTCTCCAGCTGTGGTACCATCCTCCCAATCTTCATCCACCCTCCCTGCCCTCCCTGCTCAAAGGAAAAAATGTCATGTCAACAGCCTGTTGTTTATGTCTGTTTATGCAGCCAATATTCAATATCAAACAGTGGGGTAAGGCTTCCAGCCTGCATGTGTCCAATATATACTTGGATAAGGTCCAGCTCAACTGATATGGCCTGGAAGATTGCCAAGAGAATGGAGTGAGTCTTCATCCGTGGGGAAGCAGGGAGTGGGTTATGAAAGGATGAATGATGATGATGAATGAGGGTGAATGAGGAATTGAGAGAAGGAACAAGGAAGATTTGTTAATGGGGTGGAGATTTGAAAATGTGTCAGCTCCTCATAGGAAAGGATTAGAGGCAGGGGTTCCCTCTAGAAGTGGTAGGAGGGTAAAGGTGAGACCTAAAAAAAAGGATTGGTTGGAAGTCTGCTTAAGAAGCAGTTAGAGGCTGGGTGTGGTGGCTCACACCTGTAATCCTAGCACTTTGGGAGGCCGAGACGGGTGGATTGCCTGAGCTCAGGAGTTCGAGACCAGCCTGGGCAACATGGTGAAACCCCGTCTCCACTAAAATACAAAAAATTAGCCAGGCATGGTGGCGGGTGCCTGTAATCCCAGCTACTCAGGAGGCTGAGGCACAAAAATTGCATGAACCTGGGCGGCGGAGGTTGCAGTGAGCCGAGATCATGCCACTGCACTCCAGCCCGGGCAACAAAGCGAAACTCTATCTCAAACAAGAAAAAAAAAAAAAAAAGAAGAAGAAGCAGTTAGAACTCCAGGTATAACACCTCAACATCAGCTCCATATGCTAGCAGAAGGCTGGGTGAGAAAGCTCTAGAGGGTAAAACCAAGGGAGTATGGTTTACCAGGGCAAAACTACCTAGGCCAGGCCACAGCCTCCTGTTGTTAATATGTGCCTATCACTGAGCATGGGCATCCTGCAGAAACTTTGACAGTAACACAACCCAGACTGCCAAGGTTAAGAACACTGCTACAAGGAGCTCCAGATTCAGTGTCCCTTCCTCACACCAGACGACAAAGGCCTGGCTACTTTTTTTCCCTTCTCCAAGGAAACTCTCCTCCCTCTAGAAAACCAGAGTTAGATATCAGAGACCTCATTTTCCTGTTGGCTTCTGCCTTGCTTCTGGCTCTGTCCTGAACCATCCACGAGCAAACCCGCAGTTGTTATTCATCATATCGCTAGGTTGCTTAATGTGACTGAGACATGAGTGAGCCTGGAGAGACATCAGAGATGTCCCTACCACATAGGTCTTACCATGAAATTCCAGAGGGGTGAGTAATATTCCCATGTAGGTGGCCAGGTGGGGAGGACAGCTCTGCATACTCTGTTTTTAGAAGACTTGGGGATGGGAGAATCTTAAGTCCCAGAACCTTAAGGGCCTTCTGTCCTCACCCCTAGTCACTGTAGTTCAGTTTCTGGGGCCCAACATCACTACCTAGACCACAAATTATTAAGAGATTACCATTACCAGGGTATGCCCATCATCTTATCCCTATGCCTATCTCTCCAACCAAAGTATAAGGTTCTAGATCATGATTTGGATAAGTATATGGGGTTAGTCTTTGGAGCTTGCTGTTCCCAGTGAAATACTAAGTCCCTGCCCTCCAACTCCATAAACACTCTTGTAGCAGAAATTCTAAAATGACCCCCCAAATACCCCCATTCTCATCTCCAGAACCTGTGAATAGGATATCACTTCTGTGGTAATGTTATGTTATATGGCTCAGTTGACCAAAAAATAGGGAGATTATTCAGGTGGGCCTGACCTAATCACATGGGCACTGAAAAGCAGAAAGCTTTCTTGAGTTGCAGAAGAGAAGGAAGTCAGAAAAAATCTGAGGTACAAAAGGGACTCTATGTAAAATTGCTAGCTTTGAAGATGGAGGGGGGACACTTGAGAAGGAATGCCAGCAACCTCAACTAGGAATAGAGTGTAGCTCCTGGCTAACAGCCAGCAAGGAGACAAGAATCTCAGCAATTCTACCAACAACTTGAATGAGCTTGGTAATGGAGTCTTCCCCAGAAGCCCTATGTAAGAGCTCAGCCTGGCTGACACTTGACTTTTGAAACCCTAAACAGAGAACTCACGTGAGCCCTCCCAGACTTCTGACATACAAAACTGTAAGCTAATAAGTGGGTATTATTTAAAGTTTCTAAATTTGTGATAATCTGTTATGGCAGTAATAGAAAACTAATATAACTTCTTAACCCCCAACCTCCTTCCCTTTCTCCTCCACAGGTTATCAGGCCCCTGAGGGGGCCCCACATATCAGTTCCTCTCCTCATCCATTCAGGAGGATGATTCGTTTTGTCCATAATGTTCTCAGCCTCTTGCCCTTGCTGCCTTTGCTCTGTCCAAACCCTTTACCCTCATGCCTTCCACACACGCCATGGGGGCATTTTGACCATTGAGTTTCCTCCAAATATACACCCAAGACTGGCCAAGCATAGCTGATTCTTTTCTCACTCCATCTAGAGCCAGAGAAGGGGTTGGAGTTAAAGGAATCTATGATTTGACACTGTCACATCGTGAATCTTCTGGAAAGATTTTCTGATACATGAACTGCCAGTGGTAGAGGTGGACATGGAGGGGCATTCCCTGTTCCACCAGCACTAGTCTCCATTCTTCTGGGTGTATATGTTCTGGACTGACATAAGCAGGTAAGCGGGCCAGGTAAGTTGAGGTAGAGATTAATGGGAGTGTGTTTAATAAGGTCTGTCCAGCACCCTCACCCCCGCCACCCTCCCACACACACCCACAACATGCATAGTTTTTGACTATTTGAGTCCATACTGAGTTTAGCAGGCTTGAAGCCTGGACAGGAACAAATGGGGATATTAAGATCAATGTTCCCAGCTGTGCCAAGTTCTATATGATGGAAGGTAGATCAACTTCCTCCATAGACCTCCAAAATACAGGGCAGGGGGAAAAGACTGCCCTTCAGAATATAAACCTAGCCTTACTCCCTATGCTACAGGGGGATGTGGAGTTGAGAGCCAAAGGGAGCAAGCTGGCCTTGAACGGGGGACCTGTTGTTTCTGTCACCTACCACATACCCCACCTTCTTCCTGATTTCCACAGTCCTATTCTCTCTATCCCTGTGTGTGACCATCTTCAGTGACACATGGCTCTTCTGCATTCACATCCTAGGAAACTTCTCCTACCATGGGCCCCAGAGGTCTCTGTCACATGTTCTGTAGAGACACTGTGGGGATACCTACTCGAAGTGTTATCTGCCTCCATAGATACCACAACTCCCAGGATCAAATAGGGCCATTTTCTTTGAATTTTGAGACCAAAATGGTGAATTCTCAAAAGATTTGGACATCCTTTTATTAGCAGAGGTGGGGCCTCATAGAGGGTCTTAGAACTCCTCCCAAAACTGAACATTCTTTTAAAATCCTATTGTATCTTTTATCTCAGTCTGCTGGCTCAACAACTCCATGAAGGAATATAAGCTGAACATCTCCAGGGGAAGTCTACCACCCTTTACCACTGCCTGTTACCTTCATAATTAGGGGACCCCAGGCACAGGCTCCAATCTCTGGCTGCGCCTTGACTAATGTTGTGTGACTTCTGGCCAGTGTCTAAACTTTTCTGAATCCTACTTCAAAAATTAAAAATGAAAGAAGCAGGGCTTCATTGAAATCCTCATGAAGTCTAGTTCTTCTTGAACTCTTTACACTATTCTTTGCCTAATTCTACAGATTCTTAAATGGAGTGAGATACTAGAAAAGTCTAGAAAAGAAATTTCTTGACCGGCAGTATAGCATGGAGTTAAGGACTTGGGCACTGGAACTAGGTCCAGTTACCAGTCCTGTGATGGCTTAGCTAAGTTTTCTTGGGGAAGTCATATTAACATTTCTGTGCTTCAGCTTCCAAGTCAGCAAAACAAATGACACTTGTGACTACTTCATGGGGTCATTGTATTTAATAATTAATACATGTCAGGTACTTAGAAGAAACAGTATCTAACATCATCTAGTTAGCTCTAGTGTATTAGTTATTGTCAATAGTAGTAATAGTAAGTACAATTTGATTTATAACTTTAGCAGTGATTATTCTTATCAGTAATATAATTTATAACATTTGAAATGTTTAATATAAGGAATGATCATATTATGGGAAATAATGTATAATATCAGAAGTGATAATTCAGTTCATACTGGCAACCATAATTTAACTATTCTGATAATCTCATCTTAAGATATTATAAATATTTTATGTGCTCATTTGTATTTTTTTCCTATTATCATGATATTTGCACACTGTTTATTAGCTGACAAATACAAACGATTCCAAAGACTCTCTCCCTTTGTTTTACATTTTTAAAGAGGGTCATTATTATCAAGCTGCATGGAAGCTTTTTATAACAAGTTAGAAATTGTGGCTATCTGCTTTTGATCCTTCATGACATTGATTTTAATATTATCAGGTGGCTAGGAGAAGGTACCTGAGATGACACCTTGCTGATGTCCATTGGCTTTCAAAGCTACAGCATAAAAAGCCTGTTCTTCCTGACTACCTAGGACCAACTTGATTTATAGGAGGAACAAGCAGAACCTACCTTCCCACCCACTCCGCCAAATCCCTACCATCCATAAAGTCTAATTCAGTTTGAAAGAATCTGGGCCCGGGAGTGATGGCTCACACCTGTAATCCCAACACTTTGGGAGACAAAGGTGGGCAGATCATCTGAGGTTGCAAGTTCAAGACCAGCCTGGCCAACATGGTGAAATACTGTCTGTACTAAAATACAAAAATTAGCCAGGTGTGGTGGCATGCACCTGTAATCCCAGCTACTTGGGAGGCTGAGGCATGAGAATCACTTGAACCTGGGAAGTGGAGGTTGCAGTGAGCCAAGAAGTGGAGGTTGCAGTGAGCCAAGATCGCACCACTGCACTCCAGCCTGGGTGAAAGAGTCACACTCTGTCTCAAAAAAAAAAAAAAAGAAAGAAAGAAACTGAAAGTTTCTCAACCAAAAGTGCTTTACTTGCTTTGTACCACCTTTTAGAGACTTCAGGGATCATGGTTTGTTTTGTTTTGTTTTGTTTTTTTGTTTTTTTTTTTCACTGAATTAGAGTGTCTTGTACTGTAGAAATGACAAAACTCCTAGCAGAGATATTATTATTATGTATTAGCATAGACTATTTTATCAAATTAAGCCAATACCCATTATCATCACCCAGCACAAACCTGCTGAATAAATTGTACTCTGGATAGTGAGTTTTAATTGGGTAGAGCTGAAAGAAGGAAAAAGGAAAGGAGTATTTGGCCCATAGGGGCTCTCTGGTCCTAATTAAGTAACATCATTCGACAAAAAGTGGCATGAAAGTTATATGATATAGTTAAAATGATAGAAGATTTGAAGATATCTGGGTATAATATGAGTTTCTTATCTGTAAAATAAAGAGTAGCTCTGCTTACAGTGTAGAGTTGCCATAAACATCAAAGAAGGGGACCTGATGGGAGGCATCTTTTGTTAAGTCCTTACCACATATCAAACATCATGTTAGTTGACTGTGATGGTTAATATCACGTGTCAACTTGACAGGGCCATGGGGTATCCAGCTATTTGGTCAAACATTATTCTGGCGTGTCTATGAGGGTGTGACTGGATGAGATTACCATCTGAATCAGTAGACTGAGTACAGCAGATTGACCTCCCCATTGTGGGTGAGCCTCATACAATCCATTAAAGGCCTGAATAGAAAAAAAAAAAAAGTCAGAGTAAGAGAGAATTCCTTTTGTCTGATTGCTTTAGGGCTGGAACAATCTTTTTTTTTTTTTCCTGCCTTCAGCTTGAACTGAAACATTGGCTCTTCCTCTGTCTCAAGACTGCCGACATTCAGACTGAAACTTACACCTCTGGCTCTCCAGGGTATCCAGCTGGTTGACTGCAGATTTTAGGACTTGTCAGTCTCCATAATCTTATGAGCCAATACTTTTAATCAATCTCTCTCTTTCTCTCTCTCTCTCTCTCTTCCTCCCTCCCTCCCTCCCCCTCTCTCTTTACATGCACACGCACACACACACACAAACACACATACACACACACACACACACACACACCTCCTGTGGTTCTATTTCTCTGGAGAACACTAGCTAATACAATGACTCATTTAATCCTCACCAAAACCTTAGCAAAACATATGAATAGCCCCGCATTTAGAGGAGAACACTGATGCTCATAGAAGTTAAATTTTGCTGCCCCAATTTTTCATATAATTGTACACGTAAAAAACGATAAAATGTATTGCCTCATTGGGATAAAATGACAAGACTTCTAGCAGACCAGTGTGGCTGGCCATCCCAGGCCTGTCTGGCCATCCTAAGGGCTGATGGATCAATGTGTTGGCATCACTGTAGCCTATCTCTGACATAATGGTTGTTAAACTCAGGATTATATTACTTCATTAAGTTCATGTATTTGTTAGAGAAGCAGAAGAAGAAAAATGTTAAGAATCAGACATACTGATGTTTGAATTCAGGATCTGCCATTGACTTGGCTGTACGACTTCGGACAATTAGGATAACCTCGCTGTGCTTCAGGTTCCCCATCTATACAAGGGGAATTATAATAGTGCCTTTCTCATGGGTCATTTGAGAATGAAATGCAAATTATATAAAAGACTTTAACTTAGATCTTGGCATCTACAAATACTCTGTAAATACTAATCATGCAACTAATAACAATAACAACCATAATAAAGTGGAAAAACAGGGTATCTCTGACTCCAAAGTCCATGTTCTTTCCCTGTTTCTCCTGAAGACACACTTCCCCAGCTTTACAGTTTTGCAATGAAGCTGTGACACTTCTACTGCAAGTGAAGCCACATGGAAGTGGGTATGTTGGGGGCGGGGGGGGGGGGGGGGGGGGAGGAGGCATTGCTATACTCTCTCAGCTTTACAGCCCTTCCAAAGCTGTTTTCAAAGAACTGCCTTTTTTTGGGAATGGGGGGGAGTCATCTCCTGTTAAAGTGACTCACCAGTAGACTGAATCAACCAAATCGACCAGGTGCTTTGCCATCATTAGCTACAATGCAAAAGTGGTTTTGCAAATGGAACAAGTCCATGATAAACAGGTCTGAAGAAGGAAAAACAAAATTGACCAAGTAAAGGTAAAAATATCTCCTGAAAATCTCATCTCAGCCCATATAGCTGACTCACAGAGTTATGAAATCATTCCTTAGGCAGAAATTCCTTTGGCAGGGCCAGAAAATTGTTGGTCATAAAATGATAAATATTCCTATCTCTTCATCACAGAGTGTTGGGCCAACCCTTTCCCCCATCTCATTATATCTCAATATCAGACT
This sequence comes from Hylobates moloch, assembly GCF_009828535.3. Classification (NCBI taxonomy): domain Eukaryota; kingdom Metazoa; phylum Chordata; class Mammalia; order Primates; family Hylobatidae; genus Hylobates; species Hylobates moloch. The sequence goes on along the minus strand of NW_026652282.1, from coordinate 87,212,285 downwards.
TCAAACTGCTATCTCACTAATTCAGTTGATGATCTGGGGACTCCTTGATTGTAGGTTCAGATAAGAGATGAGAGAAGTTGGACCATTAACCCAGCTTGCCTAGTTATCTGGTTGACGAAGGGCAAGATCAAATCCCACAGAGTAGTAACGATGACAAAGAGAAATAGATGAAAGTAATGTAATAATTTATAATAAGGCTGATAACATTTGGTGGCATTATAAAAACGGTCTTGTAGTTAGTTTGAATTAAGTCTTTATTATAGAAGAGTTGCCAATCAAATAGATGGCTTTTCCCCACTCCACTTTAAAAACACAACCAAGAAGACTTCTCCTGTGTAACTGCACAGCCTCAAATCTAGGTCAATTTGTCTCCATTTATGTGAAGCAGAGATGTTCTTCTTACTGTGCCGTCACTCATCTTAGTTCATGTGCTTTCTGATTAATCTGGAATCTGGCAAATTCTCTAAATCATCTCTCCAAGTGTCCAGAATGAGCAGGATGGAGCACTGCTAGCTCCATGATTAAGAAGACTTTTCACCGTTTATTCTTTTGTGATTTGCTAGAATTTCACTTTTCCAATAGGGGACAGTATCCTCTTTTGATTATTTTCACAAGGTTTAAAGTGATAGTGAAGGCAAAAACTTCTGGCATTTGAAAATGGAGCCAAGCCTGCATACTTTCCTCCAAATAGCACAGTAGTTGTTGCAAATGCAAAAATAAGGACCAGCTAAAGTCATTAGTCTATCCCTCTTGCAGGTATATGAAGCTGAATGGGGCTTGGTGGGTTGGGAAGTTAATTGCTTTTGGAGGGGGAAGGCATTTCAGTTCTCCATTTCTTTATTTCATTTATTTATTCCTTCATTTTTCAACAACATTTATCGAGCACCTATATGTTAGGCACTAGAATAGGCCCTGGGCCTACACTGTCAAATAATATATGGGCCTTTGTCTCAGGAAGCTTACATTCTAGTGGGATTATTAAATAAGTACTTGTGGTGATGATATTAATAGATAATACAATGGGCTTACCATGTGCCAGGTACTATTCTAAGGACTTTACATGTATTAACTTATCCAATCCTTGCAAGTAGGTTTTATCAATATGATTTCTCCATATAATAGACAAGGACACTGAGGATTAAGTAACCCATCCGAGGCCACTTTACTGGTAAGTGTGAGAGCCAATATTCAAATTCAAGGACACTGCTCCCAAGGCTATGCTTTTAACCATTAAGCATACCAGAGGTATATTCAATATGATACCACGAAAGACAGAATGAGGTGTCTTGGGAGCTACTGAGCCAGACTGGAAGATCAAAGAGGGATCTGCAGAGGAAGTGGCCCTTGAACTAAATTTTGAAAAATGAGGAGCCAATAGCTAGATGAATACAGAGGACAGGACATCCCAAGCAAAGGAAACTACACTTATGAGGTCATGAAGGCCTGAAACAATGTGACATGTTCAGGAAATTACAAGTGGTTCCATATGGCTGGAGCATATGGGTAAATGTTAGAAGACACCAGTGAAGTAAATAAGAGACAGATCATTTAAAGGCCTTGTATAGTAAGTCAAGAAGTTTGGAAATTATCCTGAAAGCCACGTGGAGCCATTGAAGGATCTCTAATGCTTAGCTTTTTACAAAGATCATTCTGGTAGTAGCGTGAAACAAAGACTGGAAGAGGTCAAGACTAGAAGCACAGACATCATTTATGAAATTGTCACCATAGTTGAGATAAAAAAGTGAAGGTGAACCAAGGAAGTAGCAAAGAGAACAGTAGAGTAGATAGGGATATAAGTGATGTGGAGGTAGATTAGACTTGTAAGAGATTGCATGTGGAGAACTATGGGAAGGGTTCATGGCTTTTAGGTTTCTGCTTCAGTGGCAACACTATTAAGCTCCCAAATTTTTATGGAACAGTGGGTGGCACTCAAATGTTTTATAATAAAAGGAAGAATATATAATAAAGAATAAATGAATGGTCAGTGGGGAGTATAAAGGATCATTGCCTGTATGTAGAGGGTGAAGGAAAGAAAAGAATCAAGAATAATCTAAGGTTTGCAGAATAATCTAAGGTAAGTTCCTTCCTTCCAGAATAATTCAAGGTAAAAGTGATTTAAAATGACGTGTTTAATCTCTCCCTAAGCCTCACAGGGCAGCTACTGTTGTTAGTAACCTTATTTACAGATGGTGAAATTAAGGCAGAGAGTGTATATAATCTGTTCAAAGTCACTCAGCGGTAGAGTCAGGATTTAAACCCACACTGTCTTGATTCCCAAGGCTGAGGTTTCAAGCACTATGCTATAATGTCAATCCATAGCAGATACAGAGCATGAATTGAAAGTACTTAAAGGAGGATATGGTTAAGTCAGGAGCCCCTGAAGTATGCTAACCATTGCAATAACTTAAGAGAGCTCTTGTTCTTGCCCTGTTCCTTTTGCTTAATAGCATTTCTCACTTCTATCACTAACTGGTATTTCACCTATCTTATTCACATTTCTTTGCACAGCATCAAGGTCGAGCTATTATTTTATCTCATAGTCCACCTGGGGTGACCAACTTGTTCCAGTTTCCTTGAGACTGAAGGGTTACCCAGAATGCAGGACTTTCAGTTTTAAATCCAGACAGTCTTGGGCAAACTTCAACAGATTGGTCGCCCTCAACACATTGGTCACTCGCAACACATTTAACCATAATTCAATCTGGGAAGTTTTGGGATCAGCTCAGGCCAATTTCCATCTTACCAACATCTCTCATTCAAAGAAGAATATGAGAACTCAATCAAATCACTGCTTCTGAGACACAGCCCGATTACTGGGCAATCTGCTGTCAGCTCAGAATCAGTGAATTCCAAGATAATACAAGATTTCTGTTTGTTTGCTTTCTTTCCTAAGGCAATTGAAATCATTTTAGGTTATTGTTCCCTACCTTTAACTGTTGACAAGAACACATGAATGTCTTCAACTCATTATAATAAATGTCTAATTCATCAGCTGCTGAGATACTCTGTAGAGAGTATTGCTACTCTGTAAAGAGAACCTTTGGAAGAGTTCTGTTAACTCTCCTCTGTAGTACTCAGGTGGAGTGGAGGGGGTGTAATCAAATGGCAGGTCTTTAGATAAAGTTCAGTGACATGACAGACAAGTTTACATAGGAAAGGACCTTGGGCCAGTCTCTTACTACTTAGGGCCAAGCCTAACTATAAGTAGCTACTCTCTTTTTTGAGCCTGAAATGACCATCTTCTTAGGAATGGGGTGTTGTTCAGCCATACACTCACAAGACCTAGAGATACAGAAATGATAGGAGCTCCCAGAAACCAAGGTAAAAAGCACAGAATGTATTTGTTGTGGTATCATACTTGCAGATTCTGCTAACTCAATGTAAAATATGCACGACATACTAGCAGAGATATCAAAGGTTCTAGAAAATACAGTTCACCTTCCCAAAATACTTGCATGAAAAATAAAATCCTTCCAAAGTTTCGAGAAAACTCCATTTAGTGAAGATTATCTACTATTCTTATTGATTATGGGGAAAGTTGAGGAGACAAATGGAAGAAACCAAAAGCAAAACCAGGAGTCATGTCAGTTGACTCTTTTGTATTCTTTCTTTTGGCAAAATAAGTAACTACAAACCTGGTGCATATCAAGGGGGAAATGTGCATTTCATTTGAAATGGCAAAAGCGAGGGAGGCTTTTTGAGCAGCCTTTTCGGCAAAGCATAGAACGGTAGTCAGTAAACTTTTTCTGTAAAGGGCCTCACGATAAATATTTTCAGCTTTTTTGGCCACAGTGTGTCATAAATACTCAATTCTCCCGCAGCAGTGAGAAAGCAGCCATAGACAATATGTAACAAATTAGCATGACTGTGTTCCAGTAAAACTACAAAACAGCTGGTGAGCCGGATTTAGCCCCTGGGTCATAGTTTTGCAATAGCTGATCTAGAAGTTGAAGGGACCCCAAGACAATTGCTTAACTGTCCCTCTGCTATGGTTTGAATGTTTGTGTCTCTCCAAAATTCATATTTTAAAATTGTAACCCCCAACATGATGGAATTACGAGGTGCGGCCTTTGGGGAGGTGATTAGGAGTTCCTTCTACCACATGAGGACACAACTAGAAGGCACTGTCTATGAGGAATGGGAGGAATAGACCCTCACCAGACACCAAATCTGCTGGTGCCTTGATCTTACTTCTCAGCCTCTAGAACTATGAGAAATAAATGTTTGCTGTTTGCAAGCCACTTAGTCTATGATATTTTTGTTATAAAAGCCCAAATGGACTAACACACCCTCCATACATGGTGTTACACAGCGTCCACGTTTTCCTAAGTATGTGTATGTAAGTGTGTGTGTATGTATAAATGCTTATATAAAAGCACTCATTATATTTCTCTTATTAAGCATTTTAAAAATACATAATAATTCAGTTACATGAAATGATGAAACACCTTTGTCCTAACATTATTTGAAACTCAGAAATAAATGCTTAAGGAAAGTTGTGTTTATTTTCTCTTTAGATGATTGTGGCCACTATACATAACATGCCCTGGAATACTGTGCCTGATTTGAGTGCTTTTTAAGTTCCAAATTTTCCCTCACCACATATACTCTGAATAATATTGAAAAGCAATTGATTTTCAGTTCAGCAAAAAATTAATACCTTCCATTTCTATAGGGCCTTACTTACAAAGCACTTTCCCATGGCTTTTTGTTTTCTTCCTCACAGCAGTCATGGATGGTAGGCAGAGAGTTCACGGTATTCCAAATTATATAGGAAACTGAGGCCTAGAGGAGCTATGCAACCTACTTATGTCATACAGTAAGTTACAACTCCATGTTTGACTCCATAACAAGTGCTCTTGCCATTGCAGCGTAAGTATGACAACTAGTTTATATTATTATGTAACTCTGGAATTACAGTGTCATCTAACAATGGTGAGTGGACATAGACTGGGTTGAAAAACTAGACATCTATTCCTGGGCTAAGAAAATGTATTCCAATCATTAAACTTAGTTCAAGAAGCTATGAAGAGGTAAGTCACCTGAAGTCTCCCATAACACTGCTTTTAGGACCAGAGCCAGGAAAGCCACATCATGAGGAAAAGTATCTTATGCCATCCAGTAACTAAATCCCCTCAGAGAGGGTCCAAGTTATACCCACCTTATAATTAACTCTAATTTATGGCAAATAATATTTTAGTGAGATTCGAGTGGCAGATTTTTCTGTTGCAAGCTCCATAATCTTAAAAACTGTTACAAAATGAAGATTTTGACAGATAGGCGATAGCAAATGAAAAAGTTGCACACAAAATTACCATGTTCCAGTGTAATGATTTTATAATGCAGATTACATTTCCCAATTCCTAATAATTTGCCACTTTCTTATTTAAAATAAAACCATGTGGTCTAGGCAAACTCATTGAATTTTAACATGAACCATAATAATTTATGAGCAATTATGGAAGCACATGTACACAGCCTCTGAGTAATTTGTCTTTCTGCTTGCTGTCAAATAAATAATTTTTGCATCTTGAATCTGCCTGTAATAATTTTGCTATGGCACCATCATCTGGAGCAATTTATACTGTACAGTTGTTGTACCCATTTGCCTCATATCTTGTTACCAAAAATCCAATTTTAAATTCAAGTGAATGAGAAAAAAACACAGTAATTTGTTGATGTACTTTCTAAAACAGATTAGCCATTTAAGTAGCGAGTTATTTTAACCACACGCAATTATTATTATTATTATTATTTTTTTTTGAGACAGGGTCTCGTTCTGTTGCCCAAGTTGGAGTGCAGTGGCACGATGATGGTTCACTGCAACCCTCCGGCTTCAGCTTCTTGAGTAGCTGAGACCACAGGCACATGCTCCCATGCACAGCTTATTATTTTTTATTTTTTGTAGAGATTGTGTTTTACTATGTTGCCCAGGCTGGTCTCAAACTGCTGGCCTCAAGCAATCCTCCCACCTTGGCCTTCCAAAGTGCTGGGATTACAAGTGTGAGCCAATGTGCCCTGCTACCATGCACAATTCAAAGGAACACTGTCTACCTATCTAGAGATTACAATCCAGATGGACCATTTCAAATATTTTCATGTCTTGGTCCAGAAGCCCAAATTTTCAATAAGATATTCTGTTTAGTTTTCTTCCTTGTATTTGGAAGAATTAAATGGGTAGACTTGTCCAGTTTAAAAGCAGAGAAAATGAGAAACCTAGATGCCTTTTTGGTGACCTCAGATAAATCACAATAAAAATCAATCAACCTCTCAATCAATACCCCCTTCTTTCTCTCTCCTTCCCTTTCCCTTACATTCTCTCTTAGATTTATGGTTTATTTTAAATTCCAGATAATTAGTTTTGGGGAGAATGAAATGAAGTGTAGATGGATAAACTGTTTTAATATATATTTTTTTCCAGAGAAACTTTTTCAAGCATTTGCACAATTGAAATGGGGAAGGCCTCTAAATATATGAGCACAATTAAAATATATATTATACATAATTCTAAGTCCATTCTCTCATTCTTCTTTTGAGTGCCCCTAAATTGTGCAGGCATCCCCGGATGTAGGAAACACATTTATAAAATTTCATCATCTAACAAAAATAACATGGAAGAATGCATCCAGGATGCCAGGACAATTTCCATATCTGCTTGTAATGGGCTGTAGAATAAATGCAGGGATCAATGAGTCCTTAAAGCACGGGCAAGCTCAGAATCATCCACGAGAAACCTGGGATTTAATCACACACCCATAAACGGACTGCAAAGAAATTTATCAGTTATATGGATTCTCATCAACTTTTGAGGGAAAGAAATCCAGGCAACAAAAGTTGGTAAAGGCTTTCTTTGAGCTCTAGTGTATAGCAAATGTTCAAATCATACAGGCCTCAGATTGGATCACTAGGTCAGGCCCCAATAGATGACACTTTGTGAAAGCAAATATTTTTGTTACAAACAACCACAAAAAAAGCGGGGGGGAGGGTGTTGGGTCTTTCAGTCAGCTGTATCTAATTATTAGCTGAGTAACCACAAGTCACTTAACTCATGTAATCTGTCTCCTCTCAGGAAAAAGGCTTGGGCTACACGAACTTTAAATTCCCTTCAAATTCAATGTTTCTACTTTTTTGATGACAAAATAATCACCTATTCTCTGGTATCAGATTAAGCCAAATGTCAGAGAGCATGAAAAGTCTTACAGAAAGCAGAGTGAATAGCTACCTATATGGAGTGAAGAGAAGGAGTCAGCCTGAAGTGCTTTACATGTTTGCCCCCAAATGGTTCTTCCACTGTTTCAGTTTGGAACTTAAAATTCACCTTCTATTATAGTAATTTGTGTGGAAAGCAATGTGTTTCCAGAATGTGTTTGGAAATTTATGAGATTCAGGACCTCTTATCCCATTTCCACCAACTTAGTGCACATTAGTTCATTTCTATACAAAAAGAGTGTCCCATAGGGGGTTTGGTACAGAAAAACCAAGCCATTCCCTATCCTATTTCATATCCCATTTCCTATCCCATTCTTTCTGTCTCCCTGCCTTGTTTCCTGTTTTGGTGGTAGAGGAGACGGGGAAAGACTTCTGTAGGAATCTTCAGAAACAGATGAGGATTTCCAGTTTGCTTGGCTTCTCAATCTGAATGGGAACAACATCAGCACTTGAAATTTTCCTTATCTCCACTCTTGACCTTTATAGTCAAAACTTCCCTCGAAGCTCCAAGTTCTAGAAAACAGAATTTTTTACAAACAGCCTGGAAAAGGCTGATCCACTTCTTATTAGCTTTACAACTTGAGTAAGCTGTTTAATGCATCTAGAGCTTAATTTCTTCATCTCCAAAATGGGAATAAAACAATACCTACTTCATACAGTTATGGAGAATTTTAAATTAGATAACGTGCATAAAGCACCTGGTATAATGCCTGGTACACAGTGAGCATCATAAATAGTAGAACTCCCTTTCCCACAGTCACCAGCCTGGAGCACTGGATGCTGTGAAGAGAGGGTCCCTCCAGATGGTCAGTAGAAAGCACAGCAGGGGATTCAGAAGCAAGGTGATGAGGGCAAGTATGGTGCGGAATGCTGAGAGAGAAAGAGATCCATTAGAAACCCCTTCATGTTCCAGAGAGGTGAACTGACTTGCCCCAGTTTGCACAGCTAGTTAATAGAAGAAATGGGACCAGAACCCATATGTTATGTGACTCTCTAAAAGAGTTCCCTTTTCCTATTCAAGCCACCCCCTGAAAATCTACTTTACGTATTTTATTATGTGGCCCAAAGCAAGCCATCACACGGACTGTTGCAATGGTCCTAGTAAAAGATGATGATAGCTTTGACTAGCAAGGTAGCAATGGCAAAGATGATAAAATTTGGAATATATTTTCAAGAACTGGATAATGAATTGGATGTGGGGTATGGGAGAAATAGAGAAATAAAAAATAACTCAGGTTTTGTGTCTGCACCAAAATGAATGGAATTGCCATTTGGTGGGGGAAAAAAAGAAGTGACAAGGAGTAGATGAGGGAAAGGTAAGAATTAAAAGTTCAGTTTTGCACATGTGAAGACTGAGATGCATTATTGAGGTCCTTGCCTAGATTTTTTTTTTTTTTTTTTTTGAGACGGAGTCTTGCTCTGTCACCCAGGCTGGAGTGCAGTGGCAGGATCTTGGCTCACTGCAAGCTCCGCCTCCTGGGTTCACCCGCCATTCTCCTGCCTCAGCCTCCTGAGTAGCTGGGACTACAGGCATCCGCCACCACACCCAGGTAATTTTTTTTTGTATTTTTAGTAGAGACGGAGTTTCACTGTGTTAGCCAGGATGGTCTCGATCTCCTGACCTCGTGATCCGCCTGCCTCGTGATCCACCCGCCTCGGCCTCCCAGAGTGCTGGGATTACAGGTGTGAGCCACAGTGCCCGGCCAGTCCTTGCCTAGATTTTTAAGGTAAGATGTAAAAAACGGCCTTACTGTAGATGAAGCTTTTCCTCCGTGCCCCATAGTTCTGCTCTTTTTTAAAACAAGTTGGTTCTAGGAATCCAATGCTCACATTTTCAAAAAGGAAGCTAAAACTCATACATTCTAAAGATAAATAATAACAGCTTGAAGCATATCTTACTTTCACATTGGAATTTATATTTTAACAATAACAAAACTAAAATCTCTCCTACTTGCTGGCTAATTCCTGAAATCCTAACCATTAGAGCACCATCTCTTTTGTTATTCAATAAGAAATAATACTTTTTGATTAACAGAATTTCAGTTATGGAAGATGTATTAGGTGCAATTCAGAGTACCTGTTTATCTGTCTAAGTGCTTTTCTAGAATATAACTTTTGCAATCCTTAACTCTCATTTCAGTTCCAAATGAATCAACCTCCCACCTCCACTGGCCACAACTAATTGGACCATTGTGAACAATTCATACAAATGCATTCATTCTATAGCCTGACCAGCCAATCTATGTTTTACAAGATCTGGCTTTAAAAAATGAGTTGAGTCAATTATTTTCTCTCTTGAATTTTATAATTGAAAATTGAGAGGATGAGCCTGATAATTGTAGCGGCTGAGTTAGAAGGACGTGGGGGACTTGAAGATAGAACTTTTCTGGGCCATATGTAAGCTGAAGATACAAGGAAGTCAGCAATAGAAAGAGAATATTGCAGATATGTGGGGAAAAGGGGAGAGAGAGAGAGAGAGAGAGAGAGCGAGCTTTGTAGTTAGCCAGATCCTGAGACAAAATAACCTCCAATCCTGATGGCTTTCCTGTCCCCTATTCCAATTTCTATGAGGCCTGTGTATGCTGGGGCATAATCTGTCCTTAGTTCCTGAAATTTTCATGGCATATGCTTTTTTTAAAAAAAGGAAAAATCTTTTTTTTTTAGCTTACTCGAAACCAAAATTAATGCTAGCATAGAAGGTGATCTTGTGATCCTGTTCAATACTCTTGCTTTATAGATGGGAGAAAGAGACCCAGGAATGCCAAGTGCCTTGCCTAAGTTCTCCAAGAAATTAAAGGGCAGATCTGGCATTGGAATTCAGGGCTCTAATATAGTCATAGGAGAGAGAGTCCTGCAACAGTTTCCTTTAATGGGAATTACTGTCAAATACATTAAATCTTACCAATTTAAGGTAACGTGTAATTGTATGTTTCTAGAAATTCTGATCAGATATGAATAACATGTATTTGAGAAGGGTCTCGATCAAATAAATATTTTGTTTGTAGAGATATCTTTTCTCTGAACCTTTATAATACTGGAATCATAAAGCAAACTGTATTTTTCAGGCAATAGCAAATTTCTTCTGAGATGAATAGCTATATAATACACTGGAATAAAAATATTTTGCAAATGAAAAGAAATGAACCAAATTTTAAACAGTTTACAAAATTAAACAAAGTCTGTCATTTGTGCCAATACATTCACTTTGTGTAGTGTCGCTAAAATATGCAGATGGAACTAAAGCTGCATTAGCTATGAAGCAGAGCTTATACCACAGCCAGGAATCTAAAAGTAAACCAACAATTAACAAGCACCTACTGAAACACAAAATATGTGATCAGACTCAGTAAACTGCACTGGAAAATGAAAAGAGACTATGAAGATGGGACATGAAAAGTTTCTGTAAGTACCTGAGGCTCAGGTGTGGTAATGTATTTAAACTGTAAGTCTCATCAGCATAATAATGGACAGGAGAGTATACCTGCGAGATGATCGATCCAAGCCCCCTAAGAGGATGAAAGGAAACAATCAAGGAAAGTATTTTTAACAACTAGTATGGGTCTAAAACTGGACTAGGTAGGTGGGAATCTAAGGAATAAAGCATGATTTCTGCCCTCAAAACTCTCCTGATCTCTCTCACTGTAGAGGTAAAACATCCTCAAATTAAAAGCTAGTTTAGTAGAAATCATGTATGCTAAGTGCTTACTAAAAGTAGAGTCAATAGGTGTCTAGGAGTTTAGAGCATGCAAAGTCACTGCCAGCTGGAGTGGGCTTTCCCTTAATGCTATTTGAGCATCTATTATAGACAAAGTGGCTTGCTCACAGTGCTCCTTTGGGACAAGTACTCTTAGAGGAGGAAGCACGGAAGCTTGAAGGATGGGAACATTTTGATACATATTCTCCTGGTCATCCGGAGTCCAACCCTCCCATTTCCTCTCCCAACTGCCTGCGAATTCAGCCTCTCAAGGAAATCTTATCAAATTTCCTTCCATAATGCTTTGCACATCTGCATCCATCTCATCAGTTCTGTTGTCATTCTATTCAAAGCCATCATTAACTCACATCTGAACCCTATTACAACCTCCTAACCAGGCCCCCTCTCTCTAGTCTCTCCTCCCACTAATCTACCCTACACACAGCTGCCAGATTCATCTTCCTGAAATGCCAATTTCATCATGTCTCTACCCATTTTCTACATGATACATTTTAAATTCCTTTGCCTGGTATTCAAGGATCCCTACAATCAGAGCCCAGACTATATTTTCAACCTCATTTTTCCTACAATAATTTTCCAGTTCAGCCAGGCCTACTAAGTATCCCCAAACTTCTTACATTTCCATCCCAAGCTTCTGTTCACCCAGTTTTCCCCAATCTTAAATGCCCTCCTCAGACCTCTTTATTTATATAAATTCTAAATTCCATCCCCTTCCTAAAGCTTTCCCTGATTATCTCAACCAACAATGACAGCTTGCTCCTCTGACTTCAAACTATTCTACTTATTTTAACTTTAATTTATTATAGTTATATTCCTCCTCTCTACTCTCAGTGGAACAGATGATGAGGATATGAAATGGGGAAAGACACTAGAGAGTAAGCACCATGGAAGCCAGGAGACTAGTTAGAAGATTATTATACTATTACAAGCAAGATATAATGAGGCCTGGAAAATATTCAGGCCCTGGGAATACAAAGGAATTAATGGATGAGATATATTACCAAAGAAGGATCAACAGGACTTGATGATTGACAAGACAAGGGAACAAGAAGGTTGAATAACAAATGAGTTGGAAGTTTTAAGGCTGAATCGTGCCACTAAAATTTTACAGGTAGTGTCAAACTGGTTTGGTAAAGAGGGTGATAAGTTTGTTTTAGGCCAAGTGAGCTCATGGCAGGATATAGTAAAGGTTAGAGAGAAAAGAGCTTATAAAAATGATTACAGCTGGTGATAGAGGTTGGCGAGAAAACTGCTCAGAGGTATTCACTGGAGCCATGATTATAAATGCATTTATAAAGAGAAAGAAAGAAGAAAAAAATAAAAGGGAGAACAAGAAAAGAGGATCCAGTGGAGGAGACACAGGAACAATAGAAAGAAATAATAGAGTGCAACAAACAGAGAGTTAAACACAGTAAAGGAGAAAACAAAACAAAACAAACTTGACAACTCTGATTCTATCAGGCAATCAAGATGCCACTATTAAAGACCAAAGCCATCTTGCACAGGATATAGCATGCCCCGATGGTAAGGAAATGTAGGAAATAGGTGTTTGGCACCAAGGATAGAAGAGGACAAAATGGGACACAGGCTAAAGGGTACAAAGGATCAACCAACAATTCTGATATAATGGTGCTCTACTATAACATATGGTGGCATTGCTGGGTCATATGATTCAGTGATTGAAAGTGTAGATACTGTAAACCAAAAACAAAATTCTAAGCCCCTCAACTGACTGAAGAGATCCCTCTCTTAGCCAAGGGGATCCCAAAGAAACCTGAAAAACTAGTTCAGGCCATGACAGGAAGTGGGGTCAGACATACCTCATTATAGCCTCCTCCCTTTGGAGTTTAGACACAATTGACCAGCATTAACATTAAAACAGAGATCTTAATACCGATAAAACAGAATATTTGTAGCAATAAGATACCAATTTCTAACCTGACTTTGGTATCACATCACATGACAGATAGCAGGCCCTGAAGGAAATCAAAATATTTTACACCCAAATATATTTCTTTGACTTATTTTGAAATGGCCCTGCAAAGCTGTCTCTTGTGGGGGAAATATGCATTCTGTAGAGAAATAATCTGTTTCCCTTACTAGGTCATTTTTGGAGAGTCTGACACCCTTTCAAGGTCCCATAAGAGAAAATCACCATCTATTCTCTCTGAAGTCTGTCACCTGGAGGCTTCATATACATGACAAGAGCCTTGGCTTCAACAACACCCCTTATCTTCACTGGAGCTGACTTCAACTCTTCAGACAGAGCTTAATTCAACCAATTGCCAATCAGGAGATCTTTAAATCCACCTATGACCTGGAAGCCCCTGCCTTGGGATGTCATGCCTTTCTGGGACAAACCAATGTATAGCTTACATGTATTGATTTATGTCTTTGCCTATAAGTTCCGTCTCCCTAAAATGTATAAAGCCAAGCTGTAACCCAACCACCTTGGGCACATGTTCTCAGGACCTCCTGAGGCTGTCATGGGCCATGGTCCTTCACTTTGGCAAAATAAGCCTCTATTTAAATTGATTAAAATCTGTCTCAGATATTTGTTGCTTTACAAAACTAAAGTCAGAGTGCTTGAGTCTGTATTACAGGTCTGCCACTTTGAACCTGTGCAAACTTGAGCAATTTATTTAACCACCCTGTGATTCACTTTCCTCATTTATTGGAAATAATGAAAACAATGTCTACCTCACTGAGTTGTTATCAGAATTAAGTTTATATAGGTCATGTGGCTGTAATATAAAACAAGTTCAATAAATGTTAGCTATGTTATAATGGTATTTACCATTAGCACATAATCTAGTTCACGTGGTGTCCTTTACAGAGACCTGCTCATTTTCCCAAAAGGACTCCAAGTTGGAAGAACTATTCAAAGTCAATCTGGTATTAATATATGTTGAAAGAGAACTAACACACACGTCAAATTTTCGGGCAACAGAGCAAAACTTTGTCTCAAGAAAAAAAAATTCTTGCAGTCAGCGTTTAAGCTAAGTAAACAAAACAATCAACTGACTGTCTTAGTATGATTTGTGCACCCATAACAGAATACCACAGGCTGGTAATTTATACTGAACAATAGTGTTTTGGCTCACAGTTCTGGTGAGTAGGAAATTCAAGATCAAGGGGCCAGTATCCGGCAAGGACCTTCTTGCCGTACAATCCAATGACAGAAGGGCAAAGAGAGGATGAGAGACAAAACAGGGGCAAACTCATCCTTCTTTAAGAAGCACATTCTGGTAATAACATACTCACTCCCACTATAATGGTGTTAATCCATCTATGAGGGTAGGGATCTCATGACCTAATCACCTCTTACAGGTCCCACCACTCAATATTGTTAAAATGGCAATTAAATCTCAATGTGAATTTCACAGGGGACATTCAAACTCATTAAATTAGATTCATGATATTCAGGAATTTGAAAGTTTTCTGACTAGAATTTTAAGTGATTGTGAATAAGGCCCATGTAAACTACATATGGATAGTCACAATATTTTGCATGTAATGCTCACCATGTATGATCTAAATGAATTATAGGGCACATAAAATGTCTCGATTAATTTGATTTGAGAATTTACTAAACAACAAAGGAAGTAGTTGTTGCTATGCAGAGGCAACTTAGAATAACGCAGTATCAAATAATAAAAAGTTTCCTTGTTATTTTTATGGGCCATAGAGCACATTCAGTGCAGTACAAATAGAATGAGAGTCAACCACCTGAAAATTATTTCATAAAAAGAATTGTATGCATTCGTGTTCAGCAGTATATACCTGAAAAAATAATTTTTCTGGGAATAAGACTTTTTCATGCAATCATATTGCCCACTTTTTAAATAGTGATACCATAGTTTACTTATTTCCATTTTTCCATAGGTTATTGGGGTACAGGTGGTGTTTGGTTACATGAGTAAGTTGAGTAAGTTCTTTGGTTGTGATTTGTGAGAATTTGGTGTACCCATCACCAGAGCAGTATACACTCCCCCGTATTTGTAGTCTTTTATCCCTCACCTCCTTCCCACCCTCTCCCCCAAGTCCCCAAAGTCCACTGTATCATTCTTATGCCTTTGTATCCTCATAGCTTAGTTCAGACATATGAGTGAAAATATGTGATGTTTGGTTTTCCATTCCTGAGTTACTTCACTTAGAATAATAGTCTCCAATCTCATCCAGATTGCTGCAAATGTCATTATTTCATTCCTTTTTATGGCTGACTAGTATTCCATCATATACGTATGTGTGTGTGTGTATATATATATATATATATATGTATGTGTGTATATATATATATGTGTATATATATACATACATATATATACATACTATATATACATACATATATATATACACATATATATATAGTGTAGTTTTTTATCCACTTGTTGATTGATGGGCATTTGCATATTGCCCACTTTCTAATGAAAACTGAAAGCCTATGTTGAAACAACATAGGTTCTGGGTACTATCCCTATTTTATTATTTATGTTTGTCATCTTGCTCCAACTCCAATAGTCAATAAAATAGAGGAAGTGGAGTTTTCCTTCTAGCTGAATTATCTCCTGTCTACTATGATAAAGCTCTAGACTAAAACAAACAAACCAAAAAAAAAAAAAAACAAAACAAAAAAACACAAAACAAACCTTCTACATCATAAATGTGCCCGTAGAGTAGACACCATTTTGGTTAATATAATATTCTGTCTTTCTCTCTGTCTCCCTCCCTTTTTCTCTCTAATTATTCTAATAGAATAAAATCTTAATCAGCCAGATCACAACTAAAAGAACTCTCAAGTCATGTTTTGAATGTTCCACTTAAAAAAAAATGGCAAGTCACATAGAAAAAAATCGTGGTAGTAATTTTACTAAAAATACTTCCAAGGAATGAAGTGCTCAGTGCAATTCAGCTCAGTTTCCTGAACCTTTTACATCTCCATCTATGATCCTAGACATATTTCACTGATGATCAAAGCAGTGGTCCAGAGACACCAAGCACCACAGTTGTACAGTAAAGATGCTCAGGGACACGATGAGATTTCCCAGCATTATGGAAAGATTTATTTAACTTTGATCAACTTTTTATCAAGACAGGGAAGTAGACACAATTTAGAAACATTTCCTAACAACTTGAAAATATACAGCAAACTTTGAAATAGTGACACCTAAACAATCTCCTTGGATTTATAGTTGCTATGCATGTTTTCCCTTAAAACTACAGTGGATTTCCTCTATTTCTCCACAAATGCAAAACATTCCTATCACTTGATTTTTTTTTTTTCCATTTCCTCACATTCCAAGACAGGTCAAGGAAATAATCGAGCAAATGATTTAAGGTCTGTTGGTCACGTGTGGTGACTTACTTCAACATTTGGTTGCTATACTGGTAATACAAGTGTTACTTCTAAGTGCATAAACAGAGGGTAATTTATTAAGATTCGTGACAGATTGAGTGCCAAAGCCTGAGCCGTTTATACACACACAAAAAAAAAAACAACAAGAGAAGTGCTTATTAACCTCCATGAAAGACAAATCACTTAGTTCTTTCCCCTAAGGCTGAGGCAGCCTAAGAACTGTCAGCCCAGTCTAGTCTGAAACAGACAGCAAATCTCCTTTCTACTGAGACAGCTGTTCATTTACACCAAGGAATGAAGATGTTTAACAAGACCAAGAAGCAAAGATACACCAAAAAGAATGCACTGTATAGAGAAAGAAAGGCACCTGTGGGCCCTTTAAACAAGCCATTTCTAGCTCCAGTGAAATATTTGAACAGATAGATTTTTAACCCTCAATGGGCCTAGTGGAAACAGATGTAGCTGAAACTAGGCTTGTACCACAGGACCTTGAAAGTAGAGGTTGCTCCGCTTTGCTGTCACTCCATCTCACTGGCAGACCAAAATTAAAGATTGAACTCCGACCCAGTACCAAAGAGAGTAACCCGAATCAAGTCCTGATGACACAGTGTGTCTTTTGATAATAGTATTTGCATGCTCTAGTTCTTCATTAACTAGTGTTTAGTTTGTTTTGATGTCATGTCCCTGCTTGGCTGATGATTCTATATTGATATTGAACTAATCTGATACATGAGTGTCTTCATCTCATATATGCTACTGTGAAGAAGTAAAGGGAAACAAAAGCCTAAATTTTGAAAGGAACTTGTGTTAACTGATGAAAATTTAAATTCATGTAAATCCAGGCTGCCCCTATACTTCAATCCACATACCATAGGATCTTGCTTTCTTACGATTATTAAAAATCAATTTTAAAATAATTATGTAAACACATATTTGTATTATTTTATTTATTTATTTATTTATTTTTTGAGATGGAGTCTCTCTCTGTCACCCAGGCTAGAGTGCAGTGGCATGATCTTGGCTCACTGCAATCTCCGCCTCCCGGGTTCAAGCAATTCTCCCTGCCTCAGCCTCCCAAGTAGCTGCGATTATAGGTGCCTGTTAACACACCCTGCTAATTTTTGTATTTTTCAGTTGAGATGGGGTTTCGCCATATTGGCCAGGCTGGTCTTGAACTCCTGACCTCAGGTGATCCACCCACCTCGGCCTCCCAAAGTGCTGGAATTATAGGCATGAGCCACTACACCTGGCCATGTTTTACCATCTGTATAGTGCCTTAATATACATGTTCTCATTTGATCTCCACCACATCATGAGGTAGGTACTATTATTACTACCCCTACTTACAGATGATGGAACTAAGACAAAGAATAGTTAAGCAACATATTCATTGTCATATACCTAGTAAGCGGCAGACTAGGACTTGAACTAGATGTTAAGTCTGCTGCTCAATTTCCTCTATTCTCGCTATTTTTAAATAGATTTTGTAGAACTTTCATTTAAGGGCTTTTATTATGTTACTCTTTCTAGGCCCTCAAGTTACTCAAGTGAAATTTCAGTCTAAGGAGATCATACATATAGATATACCTTAAATTCATGTTGGCATTTAAAAAGATTCCGTAGATCCTCTCCCATAAAGAAACCAAAGATAAGCGCATCATACTACAGGAGCAGCTAATTTTTGTTGTTTTTAAAAGCCTTGTATACAGAGCCAAAGAACATGTGCATCTGGTGACCTTTGTCAGTCCATTTGTGCTGCTATAACAAAATACCACAGGCTGGGTAATTTATAAACAACAGAAAATTATTTCTCACAGTTCTGGGGGCTGGGAAGTCCAAGATCAAGGTGCTGGTAGATTCAGTGTCTGGTGAGGGCTGCTCTCTTCTTTCAAGATGGCGCATTCTTGCTGTGTCTTCAAATGGTAGACAGGATGAACAAGATTCTTTGAGCTTCTTTTATTAGGGCACTAATCCTTATAAAAGAGCTGTCATGACCTAATGATCTCCCAAAGGCCTCAACTCTTAATTCCAATAATTTGAGGATTAGGCTTCAACATATGAATTTTAGGGGGACACAAATATTGAAATAATAGCATGACCTATGATAATTTCTTGCTATTCAAGGAGATTTCCTTTTAAGAATGCCTAAGATTCAGAAAAATAATTTAAAACCCATTAATGGATGTGAAATGGCAACTCAGAAACCCTCTTTAAGGAGAAACTATAAATCACTATATTCCTCACCCTTGCACCTGCCTGTAAGAGATTGCACTTCTATTTCTTGGCACCAAAACAGATTTTCTAAATATCAATAAAATGCTGGAAATTTTTTAAAAACACAGGTTTCATGAAATCTACTAGATGACCTGAATGGTATTGCCTAGGTTTTCTTCTAGGGTTTTTATGGTTTTAGGTCTAACATGTAAGTCTTTAATCCATCTTGAATTAATTTTTGTATAAGGTGTAAGGAAGGGATCCAGTTTCAGCTTTCTACATATGGCTAGCCAGTTTTCCCAGCACCATGTATTAAATAGGGAATCCTTTCCCCATTGCTTGTTTTTGTCAGGTTTGTCAAAGATCAGATGGTTGTAGATATGCAGCATTATTTCTGAGGGCTCTGTTCTGTTCCATCGATTTATGTCTCTGTTGTGGTACCAGTACCATGCTGTTTTGGTTACTGTAGCCTTGTAGTATAGTGTGAAGTCAGGTAGCGTGACGCCTCCAGCTTTGTTGTTTTGGCTTAGGATTGACTTGGCGATGCGGGCTCTTTTTTGGTTCCATATGAACTTTAAAGTAGTTTTTTCCAATTCTGTGAAGAAAGTCATTGGTAGCTTGATGGGGATGGCATTGAATCTATAAATTACCTTGGGCAGTATGGCCATTTTCACGATATTGATTCTTCCAACCCATGAGCATGGAATGTTCTTCCATTTGTTTGTATCCTCTTTGATTTCATTGAGCAGTGGTTTGTAGTTCTCCTTGAAGAGGTCCTTCACATCCCTTGTAAGTTGGATTCCTAGGTATTTTATTCTCTTTGAAGCAATTGTGAATGGGAGACCACTCATGATTTGGCTCTCTGTTTGTCTGTGATTGGTGTACAAGAATGCTTGTGATTTTTGTACATTGATTTTGTATCCTGAGACTTTGCTGAAGTTGCTAATCAGCTTAAGGAGATTTTGGGCTGAGACAATGGGTCAGGACATAGGCGTGGGCAAGGACTTCATGTCTAAAACACCAAAAGCAATGGCAACAAAAGCCAAAATTGACAAATGGGATCTAATTAAACTAAAGAGCTTCTGCACAGCAAAAGAAACTACCATCAGAGTGAACAGGCAACCTACAGAATGGGAGAAAATTTTTGCAACCTACTC
>NW_026652282.1:87170490-87187732 GCF_009828535.3 Hylobates moloch | reverse complement strand
GAGTAGGTTGCAAAAATTTTCTCCCATTCTGTAGGTTGCCTGTTCACTCTGATGGTAGTTTCTTTTGCTGTGCAGAAGCTCTTTAGTTTAATTAGACCCCATTTGTCAATTTATTGCAGCACTATTCACAATAGCAAAGACTTGGAACCAACCCAAATGTCCAACAATGATAGACTGGATTAAGAAAATGTGGCACATATACACCATGGAATACTATGCAGCCATAAAAAATGATGAGTTCATGTCCTTTGTAGGGACATGGATGAAGCTGGAAACCATCATTCTGAGCAAACTACTGCAAGGACAAAAAACCAAACACCGCATGTTCTCACTCATAGGTGGGAATTGAACAATGAGAACACATGGACACAGGAAGGGGAACATCATGCACCAGGGACTGTTGTGGGGTGAGGGGAGAGGAGAGGGATAGCATTAGGAGATATACCTAATGCTAAATGACGAGTTAATGGGTGCAGCACACCAACATGGCACATGTATACATATGTAACAAACCTGCACGTTATGCACATGTACCCTAAAACTTAAAGTATAATAATAATAAAAGAAAAAAGAAGAATTTGAAAGCTAAAAAAAAAAGTCACAGATTTAAAGTATCTTCACTGAAGCTACGAAGAAACGACTTCCCCCTTCTCCACTCCTCCCACCGCATGTGCCTATTGGTGGAAAAACCACTGTATCCAGGCAGGGCCTCTCCAGCAAGGAGTGGAAGATGGCAGTGCTTCAGGGACTGTTGGCTAATGAAATGAGCCAAGGTGAATGAAGTGGAGGTTGCTGGAAAAATGAACAGCACAAAACATTATTCCTGTTTATGTGATGAGGAAAAAATGAGACCCCTGGGAAGTTTTTAAAAATGAGCAGTAAGATCAAACAATGGATAAGAATAAAGATAGTTATATGGGGTACTTTAAAGTCCCCTTCAAAGGTGCAATTTTTCTTAGCAAAAGTGTTGGACACATATAGGATCATCAGGATGGAGATAAAGACTAAGGAGAAAATCTGAATGTCAGAATGCTTCAGTGATCAGCTAAATTCTTATTTTTTTTCAGAGTTGTGGAAAAAGAACGTATCTGAGGGAAAATGAAAGCAACTTCAGGGAAAAGAGAATTTGTTCTTCCTCTTATGAACTCTACGATGAAAGCAGTCATTTCTCTTATTTTGTGTGATGTGCTGGGTTGTAAAACAAAGAGCTGGTATTTGAGCTTCCATTTGACAGTGTAATAAATGCGATTATAATCATTTGCATATTAAAGGTATTATTATTACTTCATGGCAAATATTTCCAACAAGATAGAACTGAAAAAATATTCTCCTTTTAAGCAGGCTACACGGGCTTTTGTCAGTTTTGACATAATCTGAAGCCATGCTGTGTCAAACTGTCAGTTGCAGGAATCCTCCAAAGCTACCATGGATCTTATTTCAATCTCTTAAGATTCATTTGATGCCACATAATTGAAAATAACTATTGGTTGTGATATGTTAATTTTATGCAAAGAAAATAATAGGGTACCACTGTTACACTTGTAGCCAACCACTTTTAGTGGAAAACCGTATTAAATTTTTAGTCTCTGTGACAGCTTTAAGCAGCCTTAAGCTGCATGCCCTTTATAATGTCATTTGGGGACTCTATTTAAAACTAAATATTCTGAAACATGGCATCAAAAATGATGAGATCTGAGGTTGCCTTTCTCTGGAACACAGTAGCGTGCCTTTAGTGCTACACATAAAAAATTGTAACCAAATTTATTTCGAGTTGCAAATTTAAGATGGGGAAAAGATCTCAGCCCCCAACCCCAGCATTGTAAGCTATGATATCACCAGTTATTTCTGCTTGACATCCCTTAAGTAGCCTATAAAGATAAACCTCATTGAAAGACTTGCAATGCTTGAAGCTTTCTAAACTAATGTTCACCTGTGGGTTTCAAATACTCCTTCCTTTCTATCTAGGGCATTTTCGTAGAATTACATATAGCCTATAGCTTAAAATCTAAATGAAAGATGCAGCTTAGATTGAACTCTGGAAAATGAAGTAAGCAGTTAATGAGATTTAAATTAGTAACATCTGAAAGCTTCTTTTAACGAAAACATTGATTTTAAATAACTCACTAATGAAAAAGAATGGCATTCATTTAGGCTTGGCCTGAGACACATTATAGATTCATTTATCAGAATAAATAAGGATGTGAATATCAGGGAAAGGGCTTTTTTCTGGCCAGGTCATTCCCTTGCAACCTCTTTTTGGGATAATGAGGTTGGAAGATTTTCTAGTTGCTGTTTGGGACCCATGATTTCTGATGCTCCTCCCCACCACTGGCACCTCTTCACCTCTACATATCCACATCCATTTCTCATACCCCTAATACTAATTTATTTCACAATTGGTTTCCTTTAAATGCTTTCGTCTCATGAACATAATTTTATATTACAACCCTGCATTAGCATTTGCTATTGAACATCTGAAATTATTCATTTAATCCTTCAAACACCTAGCTGAAAAATTTTTCCATAAAGTCTCCTTAGGGTCTTTGCATTTGCATATTCATTTGCACTCTGGGATTGGCTATTCCATGAGTATTGTATCAACTGGTTTGCATTTGGCTTTGAGTAGTAACAGAAAATGTAATTTCAGCGGCTGATGCAAATGGATGATTTTTTCATCTCACATAACAAAAAAGCCAGAAGTAAACAACCCAGGGCTGCTTCGTGCCAGAAGGCCATTCACGTTCCAGGTTCATTATATCCTTTTATTCTATCTTTGGCATTTGATTGCCAACTTTGTGCTTGTCACTTCATGGTCCCAGGCTGGTTGTTCCACTTCCAGCCTAATGTCTGCATTCTAGTCAAGAAGAGAAGGAAAGCAGGAAGAGGTAGTGCCTAATCTCAGCATATGTCATTGGGCAGAAGCCACCTTAGGTGTAAGCAAATCTGAGAAGGCAGGTTGCTGCCAACAACGAAATTGGGGTTCTAATAGGAAGGTAAAAGGAGAATGACTATGGAGTATTCAATAACATTTTCTGCTACAGTGTTTTTCACTCATGTTAAATGTAGCCACAACCTATTCTTTAATTGAACTATAAACTTCCTCAGGTCAGAGCTCATCAATTTTATTTCTTTTGTTTCTCTCTCCTCCCCTTAGCATATTTGAACCATTCGATGCCTGATGGTAACTGAATGAACCAAGTAGGCAGCTCTACCACACATCCTCCTCTCCCACTGTGTTAGATGACATCTGTCTGTGTGAATGTGAGTTTAGTTCATAAAAAGGGGAACAAGCAATATGCATCATGTTTAAACAGCTGGAGTCGCATTCAATGACGGTTTGGCTACTTGTTTTCTATGGAATAATTTCCAACCTCTAATGGACTGAATGTGTCCCTTAAAAATTCATATGTTGAACATCTAATCTCAATTTGGTAGTAGTTGGAAGTCAGGTCTTTGGAAGGTGGCTAGGTCATGAGGATAGAGCCCTCATGAATGGGATTAGTGTCCGTATAAAAAGAGACATGAGCGCTAGCTCTCTTTCCAACATGTGAGAACACAAGGAGAAGTCAGCAATTTGCAACCTGGAATACAGCCCTCATCAGAACCTGACCATGTTGGCACCCTGATCTCTGGCTTCCAGTGTCCAGAACTGTGAGAAATAAATTTCTGTTGTTTAGAAGCCACTCAGTCTCTGGTACTTTGCTTTAGCATCCCAAACTAAGAAAAGCCACTTAGTTGGCATTTCAGACCCTCTTCAACCTAGCCAACTTCCCACCAACTTCTGCAGCATTATGTCCCATTGATCCCTTCCACATTCTCCCCCCTTTTTCAAACTCAATGACTCACTGTTCAGAATTAATCTATATATGATTTATTCTGTGTAATATGCTTGATTGAACAACAAAAAACAAGCAGTGACAACAACAACAAACTTGGCACTTGAATTTGTCCTTTTACACACAGTGTCTTCTTACCATATTCAATATTTACATTCCTCAATGCCTTCCATAAAATCTTTCTGATTAGATGAGATAATATATGTGAATGCTGGGAGAAGGAGCAGGAGAAAGTGCTGTGCTCTATAGTTCCTTTCCAATCTTACCCCTTATGTATGGTAAACGTTCTTTTTAGCACCCCAAGGCAAAGTTTTACACGATAAATCACTATTAGTATGAGAGAGATTTATTTCTCTTTATAGATGCCCCATTATCATGAATCTAAAGGCATGTAACCTTATGTCTGTGGAAGTATGAAAGAACCAGCATGGATCCAGGAATGATAGTCTCACAGGCTTCCACCATATAGGCCACTAGCATGATGGAGCCAGAACTCTAGGAAGAGAGCAGAGAGGTGGAAAGGGGAAGAGGTAAGGTACTCCCAAGTGCTGATTTGAGGCTGACTTTCTGCAAGCTACAAAGTCAAGAAATGCTATCTACTACCCACTGGACTCTAAGAATATTCATATTTAGCTACTACTAAAAATGGATGATATCAATAACAGAATGAACCTTTTGAACATGGTGAGGCATAACAGTGGAATTACATAGGCTTAAAACCTAGTATACAGTAGGTACTCAATAGCAGCTCTCCTTCCAGTTTCCCAACCCCAAAGGAGTTCTTTCTTCCTCTAACTTCTTATAACACCTTTTCTTTACCTCTCTTTTTGGTCATTTTTCATTTTCTGCTTTTTTTTTTTTTTTTTTTGGTAATTATATGTCATTGGATTATAAATACCTTCAGGGCAAAGAGTGACTAATTTAACCTCATAAAGTCCACAAGGCCTGCTGATAGTGCCTCAAAGATGAAAGGTGCTCCATTATTGAATAAAAGACTGAAAAAATAAATTAATGCCTTACTTCCTGTAAGGCAGCATTTGAAACAAATTTGTTCAAGCAAATATAATATTTTCAAATTTATTTGAAATAAATGGATTTTCTTCCTGATCAGTTGAGGTAGCCAGGAATGGTGCAAAGGGAGACTTAATACTAGTGGCTGTCATCTGACCAAGCATAGGCAGGAAGCTTCCTTTTAATTCAATAAGGACTTACTGGGAACAACTGTATCACAATCCTTGCCTATGAATAAATTATATATATATATATATATTTTGAGACAGGATCTCACTCGGTCACCCAGGCTGGAGTGCAGTGGCACAATCATGGCTCATTGCAGCCTTGATCTCCTGGGCTCAAGTGATCTTCTCACCTCAGCCTCCCAAGTAGCTGGGACTATAGGCACATGCCACCATGCCTGACTAATTTTTATTTTTTATTGTGTTTGTACAGACAAGGTCCCACTATGTTGCTCAGGCTGGTCTAGAACTTCTGGGCTCAAGCAATCCTCCCACGCTGGCCTCCCAAGTTGTTGAGATTATAGGTGTGAACCACCACATCTGGTCTAGATTATATTTTGAGGGGAGTATGACAACTAGTTTCACATAGGAAATGAGACTAAAATAGATGACAGTTTAACAATTAAGTCATTTAGGTGTCTTTAGTTAAAAACATCAGACCAAATCAACACAAATTTTTAAAAAATGAAGAAGAAACTCTCAATCACCTTCATTGAAATATATGGTCATATTTATTCTTCCAGTGGAAAGCATTACAGAGTTGCATTTTTATTTTCCAGGATGGTGAAATATATACCTATTTGTGATGTTGATTCCTGCTTTGATACCACTGGTGTTCCCACTTATTCACCAAAAAATAGTTTTGTGGTTATGTCAGCACTCATAGCTCTCTAGAGACCTCCTAGCCCCCAGTGTGTCAAATAGTTATTTCTGCCCATTGCTCTAGAACAGAGTTGTCCAAGGGAACTTTCTGTGATGGTAGAAATGTTCTATATCTGTGCTATCTAATACAGCAGCAGTTAGCCACATGCAATTATTGAGCACGTTAGATGTGACTACTGAGACTAAGGAAGTGAATTTTTAATTGAATTTAATATTAGCTTATTTAAATTTAAATAGCCACCTGTAGTTAGTAGCTATTGCATTGGACAGCACAACTCTATATGTGGAAAGACAGACCAGCCTCTTACAGTGCTGTCTACTCTCTACCTGCCTTAGGACATCTGGTATTCTGCCCTCTCCTTTCATCAAGATTCTCTTCTCGTAAGTCTTCATTCTCCCATCAGAAAGCACACAATGACTCAGATACCACATTCCTAACTTGGCTTACTTGGCAGGGCATGGGGTGGCTTCTGATAGGGAAATGACTTTATCCATATGAATTTGTATAGCTTTATCTCTGCCCAAGATCTCTTCATGCCAAGGCATAAAAGAATGTAGCAGGGCATTTTAATTTGGCTCTACTGCCTTCTTACACATATCTTTCTCATTTTACAAGCTAACATTGAAATGCACTTCTCCAGAAAATTTCCCCACATTAGTCCTACCCATTCTCTATTCCTGCTCCTCTTATCTCTTGCTATGCAGTACACAAAGTCAGTGATAACAATGAAGAGGAGTTAGAAGAAAATGGGAAAGCTTGTTGTTACAACCTCCTGTCAGCTAAAATATTGAGATAATACTGTAATTTTCTAATGATGGCTTCAGTTCTTCCAAAGAATCTGAACACATATACCACGAGCAAATTATGATAACACTCTTTCGGATTAATTTGTGCATATCAACAAACACCATACTTAAGCACACCCTCTTAATGGTGTGACTCACTATAGTCATCCAAGTGCTCATTTATTTCATAGCATTTGTGCACTGCACATAGCAAAGACTCACGAAAATATGATCACATTTACACATGCCTTTGTGGAGGATATTTATGGCATCCTTTTGCAACTGTCCAGAAAGGAGGGTTTAGGCGGAACAGGAAATAAAGGTCAAAGTAAGCAAAATTAATACCAGAGAAAACCTAATATAAGTCTGGGTCTTATAATAGCAGTTGGATACAGAAAAATATATAACCATATTCTGAAGTCAGCTGGATCAATATGAATAAACACTATTCTAATGAAATTTCCTTTCAATAAAAAAAAATTAACCTAGACGCATATTCAAGTGCAATGAATAATCATCTTTTTAACACTTGAATACATTTGATAATGCAAAAAGTCACAAAACACTATCTTCTTTGATGCTTGTGATTAGTCTTCATCCCACGCTTCATTGGACATACATGGAGCTGATTTCATTAAAGCTGCTGATACTGCCTGCTCTTCTCTCCCATGTTTCACTGTGATAGTAATCCCAAGTGCCAAAATGCGGAGTTAGTCCCAAATCTACAGCTTATGTTTTTAGAACCTCTGCTTAATGTTTCAGTAGAGCAGGACAACCAGTAATTCCAAACCGTAAATCCCACTTGACACAGTGTGCAAAGGCAGTTGTCTTTGGGGGATCTGGGCATCTGCATAACATATCTCCTTGCGGAAGACTATAAAAGGTGGCTATTTCTCAAACTTCCTTATGAAATCCCTAAGCTAGAGCAGGAACCGATTATCAACTTAATTATTTTGGTATTTTTGAATCGTGTAATAATTTTTGAGCATGTATGTGCCCATCACTGTGCAGTTACTAGGGTTTGAAAATATGATTTAAGCTACAGCTCACATTCCCAAGGACCTTACATTTTAATTCTCCAGTCTCATTCTACCATCATGTATTAGTAGTGTCAAATATATTTCATTAGCAATTATCTGGATCATGCTATTGCAAAATGAAGCTTTCCCTATCATGCAGCCTGCAAATGGATAATGAAATGCTTGAATGGCATAAAGATTTGCTTTTGACATTCTCCTTTTATTTTAATCCAGATAAACAGCCAACTAATTTTGATGTTTGGCCAGCCTTTGAAAAATTGAAACTAAATAATAGTTACAAGTTTTTGTGGGAGAATCTTATAAACACACCAAATCATTTAATGGCTGCTCTAACTACTGAACCACCAGTCACCCACTACAATAGTTAAACTCCCGAGAACAACTGAAATAAAAGGATAAGGATGAGATTTCTCACGCTAGTATATTCCACAAGGTTTGGCAATGCATACGTATTAAATATATTAAATAGTAACTACTATTACCTGAATATGTTTAAGTGTATTACTCAGAAGATGGGATGGACAAATAGCAATGTTGCAAGTGGGCATCTTTTTTTTTTTTTTTTTTTTTTTTTTTTATCTCTGAATCCAATATGGCTTTTCCAAAGTAGCACTCCTTTGTCATCTTGGTCATCACCGTCAGAACAACTTTGATCCATGTAGTGAGACCACAGAGATAGCAAACTCTAGTTGGAGATGCAGGAATACAGCAATTTTGTAGTAATTTCTGGAGTTATGGGCCAACGATTAAGTTATAGAATGAAGGATCTTACAAGAAAAGAAAAAGGCAGAGATCAGACTCTGAGATTAGGTACAAACATAAGGCACACACAAGAAGATCCATAATTGGCCAGGACTAGTACTAGCTCCTTTCTAAAGAACAAATGGAAGCTGATATTACAATTCATTGTATAGGCTTTGTAAAATGTATATAGTCCTTATTATAGCGTTTGGGCCTCCATAATCATCTACTTTTTATTGTTCATAAAGTCTCTCCTCACCCTCAGATATGTGGCTCCTGTAGATAGCAGTATTAAGTACCTGAACTAAATGAACACTACATGGCTATTAAAACCACAATGTTGATAGAGTAGGAAAAACTAAGTGACTACTCTTGAATAATTCTGTGTGTAAACATACTAAAGAGAGATACTTACTATATCTGTAGAACTTAGCACAGTGCTCAACTCATAATTGGCAATGAGTAAATATTTGTTGAATGAATGAATGTGCAACATATTACAATAGTTCAATAACATGGGGTAGGGAAGAAAGCTCATAGTATGGCTGTGTCTACATGACTACTGGTTCTACAACTTTTATTTATTTGATAAGAAATTTCATTTAAACCATTGGCTAATTCTATCTAAAAAGAGGTTGAATTGAATTTGCTCACTGAATTGATCAGATAATTAGCTAATATGACTAAATCAATTTTGAATTGTTCTGGCATCACAAGTAAATGTTTAAAGTTAATAAAAGCAGTCTGTGGCATCAGAAATTACAAAAGCTAAAGAGGTCAAACAGAAAATGGAAATAAAATGCAGTCTGAGATTAGAAAGAATTTTACAAACACAAAGCTATAATGTATCTTACTGAAACAGAAAAGTGATAGAATGTCTTATTTTCTGATAAGAAAATATCTGCAGGTCTTTTTGTGATGATACACTGTAAAAATGCTATGGTCTGACTACTGGTGTCCCCTCAAAATTCATATGTTGAAACCTAATCCCTAAAGTGGATGGTGTTAAGAGGTGGAGTCTTTGGGAGGTGATTAGGTCATGAGTGTAAATTCTTCATGAATGAGATTAATTACCATATACGAGAGGCCTGAGGGAGTTTGTTTGCCCCTCCTGCCAGGCAAGGACACATAGAAGTCCCCATATATAAGGAACAGGTCCTCACCAGACACCAAATCTGCTGGTGCCTTGACCTTGGACTTCCCAACCTCCAGAAGTATAAGCAATAAATTTCTGTTGTTTATTAATTACCCAGTCTAAGGTATTTTGTTATATAGCAGCCTGAACGAAAACAAAAATATTATAATATTTGTAATTATTGTTATTGTTGGTTCTGTGAGCAAATTCATTTGAAAGACATTTGGGGTGTGTGCATGTGTGCACACACACATCAGAAGCATTACTTAAATGCTAAAATTAAGAACAGATAAATTGAAGTGGTTATTTATATAAAAATTATTTTTATCATACAGAAAATATTACAGTTGAATTTCCTTAAGTTGAAAGTACATTTATCTGCTTATAATGTGCCATTTGACAAAAATTAGAAATGAAGAGGGAAAAAAAACAATGCCAAAGTGCTATCAACCATAGTCTATTAAAAATCAATAAAAATGTTACATATCTCTATGAAAATCAGTAGAGAAAAAAGGATTTCATTCAGAGGTTATATTTACACAGAAAATTTCTCATAATGTGTTAACTGAGAAAAATGAAATCTATCATCTCCACTTCAACATTTTGGTATAATTTTCAGACAGTTATAGATATCATCAGATTTACCAGTGGATGCTATAAAAGAAACAATGGTGGTGATTCTGAATCTCAACTGTTGCCAGTGAAATAGGGAAAGTGATGTTACTTCTTAGAAACATTTTTATTGAATACATTTCAACACTGCAAGGAACGCTACACATATCACACTTTTAGCTAATTCAAGTTTCTTCTGTTCAGAACAGTACTTCCTATTTTTTGCTTTTTCTCATATCGATTTCAATTGTTCCATCTTTGAGAAACCAAGAAACTTCAAATTGTGCACTTCTCCCCGCAGTAAGTTTGCCCAAAAATGTCTTCTCTCTACTTTAATCACAATATAAAGAATAGAAGAAACAACATAATCTCTTCTTGTAAATAGACTCAGATTTTAATTATTTCTTTCATATACATGCCTAGCAAGAATACTTTCCTTGGTTCTCTTATAGGATAACTTTATATAAGGGAAGTCATTTGTTTTGGAAAGGAAATAGGGTGGGAAACCATCCAGGCACATTGTCCTCTTTTCTTAGCTATCTTTCTGTTGCAGGTGGTTATCCAAAGGCTGGGCAGTCTGTGAAAATATCATACTGGAATGGTTAAATTTGTTCTTGTGGTTTTTTTTCCCCTGAAAACCTATTTTTTGAAAGAACTCTGCATTCAAAGTTTGATCACTATTATTATTACAAGGATCCTCACCTCCTTTTAAATGCTGAAATTATCTTAAATGAACCTTTTGAGAGAAGGCAGCTTAACCACCATTTTCAATAAAACTTAAAAAGGCTCATGGCATTTGACAACATTCTGGTTGAATTTCCAACTGTGTTTTTTTTTAATTAAAATAAATAAATATGTCGTAGAACATCAAATTGTCACCTGAGCATTGTTAAGGCCGACATTGGCAAAATAACTATGCTAGTATGACATTTTCTTTTTTATTTTCTTGATTCTTTGGGATGATCTGACAATGAACCAAGACGACTTTCATTGAAACCTTTGGTATTTGACCAAGTGCCATCTCTACTTCAGTTGCTTTCAAACTATTTTCATTGTCCTGCCTCCCTGCCACAAATTAAAGGAATAGGACACATTAAGGCTTCAGCAAATTTCCTATACCCACTAGAGTGTAACACAGAGCATGGCAGCCAATTCACAGAAGGCTTTAAAAGAATTTCAGTGCCCTTTTAGTCAAAAATACTACTATGGCTATCATGAAACAAATTGTTCTATGGTATGCCTACCCCTTGGGCTTTGCTTTTCCTCTCTGGAGATTAGAAATAATTCAGCAAAGCAGATATCCCTACTCATAAGCTAATGTGTACCTCTTTCTGACTGTTACATTTTTCCAGTAAACAAAATTCATGCAATGCCACTAATCCTACCAGTGAACTTTGAATGGCTAACTTGTTTTCTATGTAATGTTCAAGAACTACCTGCTCAACTTGAGGATAAATTATATTAGCATTTGGAAGAACTAAACTAATTTACAGGAGGTGTCAGCAAATTATGGCCATTGAACCAAATCCAGTCTGCTGCCTGTTTCTGTATTGGCCTATGAGCAAAAAAAAAAAAAAGTTTTTTACAGGTTGAAATGGTTTTTAAAAAGTGAAAATAATAATAATATTTCATGATGTAAAAATTATATGAAATTATAAATTCAGTGTCCACAACTACCCTCATTTGTTTATATATTAATATATTATATAAATTATATATGGCTGTTTCTATACTATGACAGCAATTGAGCACTTGTGACTAAGACCTTATAGCTCACAAGGTCTAAACTGTTTACTATCTGGTCTTTTACAGAAAATAAAAAGTTTGCTAACCCTGATGTAGAGTCCTATTTACTTAGGAAAAACAGCTGTAATTGTTGCCCTTTCCCCTTAAATACAGCTTAGAAGTACAGATTTCCGACACTGAAGCTAAGATGGAATTAAGGATATGCTTTCAAAACACAACCAACCAACCAACAAGAACAAATAAATAAAAACTCCAACAAGACTAGAATTTGAGTTCCAGCTCTGCCACTAATCCCCTGTGTAAATTTAGTTACACTACCTTCCCATTCTTGCCTGCCTTTTGTTACCTGTAAAATTCAGTTTGAATGAAATTGTTTCTCTGGTCCTTTTCAGATCTAGAAATCTAACATTTGCTTTTCCTCTTTTTAAATTTCATATTTATATAACAAAAAGAAAATCCACTTTATTAGAAGACTCATGACAACCTTTCTGTTTCTAGTAAGCTCTTCTAGGGTACTTGAGTGTTTGTGTAAGAGGTTATCACTTACTAAGTACTTGACTGACAAACAAAGTTGAAGTGGTAGGCTACTAGAGATCTACTAAAAATAAATAATGGTAGTAACTCTGAAATGATCCTGAAAGTCAATGTGAAAATGGAATTCAAGTGACAGAAAAGATTTGTGTCTGAGTTTTTTAGGGATATATCTATTTGTATAACATACTACTTAACTGAAATATACCCCATTCTTATGCTAAACTCGCATTTTATCACTAAGGCATGTAGTGTAGGACTTCTACCTCAAGTGTAATCTGTGGACCAATAATATTTGCATCCTCCTGGATGGAAGCTTGTTAGAAATGCAGAAAACCAGGCCCTACCCTAATTCTACTGATTCAGCATCAGCAGGATAATAAGGTCACCAAGTGACTTGATTCATACACATATTAAAATTCGAGAGGTATTGGTACAGAATAGTACTTCTCAAATGGTTGACAGTAATACATCAGAATCACCTGGAGGTGCTAAGTAAATGCACATATTACTTGGCCCTAAATCTTGATCTACTGAATCAAAATCTCTTGAGTGAGGTCTGAAAATCACGTTTTTCTAAAAGCAGTCAATGGGATTACTGTGCACAGTATTTGAGGAGCACTGGAATAGTGGTTAAGAACATGGATTTTTTAGTCAAACATTCCTAGTTCTCTCACTTAATAGCTTTGTGACATCATGTTACATAACTTGTTTGAAGCTTGATTTATCCATTTGTAAAATGGGCATAACAAAAGTGCCTGCCTTATAGGGATTTTGTGAAGATTCAAATACAGAATACATGTGTCTAGTATACAGAAAACACTCAGTAAAACATTAGCTGTTATCATCAGAATTATCATCATTATTAGCACCAGCAGCAGCAACAGAAGTGTTGAAAGATTAACCTGAATATATAGGTGGGATGAGAAAAGATGATGTGGGAGTCTAGTTTTCAATATTAATCAACTTGCACTTTAATCTGGATGTTTTGGAGAACCACTGAAGGGTTCTAAGCAGAAGAGTCGCCCAAGCTTTCATGAACTTGGCTTTGGTGGATGGTGAGGGCATCTACACCAAAAAAGGTCAAGAAGGATCACGTATTTCACAATAGGCTTGTGGTATTGGACTGCATACTAAGGAATTCTTTAATCCCAGCCATCTTCAATATGTAAATTAGATGATATATCATCTGAGATACCTCCTGGCTCCAGATCTTAGCAGCAGTTGCAGAGTTACCTGAGATTAGGAATGACCCCTGATCTAAAAACCCCTGCAGTCTTTCTATTCTGCCAATAAATCAACCATGTTGCCTAAGAGTCAGCAGGGGGATGAGACAAAAATCAATGATCTGAGAGGGTGCCATATGCTATGGTTTGAATATATATGTCCCTTCAAAATTTACATGTTGGAACTTAAACCGCAAGGTGATGGTATTAAGAAGTATTGCCTTTGGAAGGTGATTAGGCTATGAGGGCTCTGCCATCATGAATGAGATTAGTGCCCTTATAAAAGTATTTGAGGTAGCAAGTTTGTCCCTTTTTTCACCTCCTGACATATGAAGATTCAGCAAGAAGTTGCCCTCTCTGAGGCTGAGAGCAAGCCCTCACCAGACCTGGAATCTTCTGGCAGCCTTGATTTTGGACTTCTCAGCCTCTGGAATTGTGAGACTGGAATTGTGAGAAACAAGTTTCTCTTGTTTATAAATTACCCAGTCTAAGGTATCTTGTTACAGCAGCAGCAATGGACTAAGACAACATAAGTTATTAGAGATGAAAAACTTCACAGAATTAAATATCTTCATAGAAGAGAGATACTTTCAGTTGGATTTGGAAAAAATCTAAATGTTTGGCAGAAATAACAACACAATAGAAAAGTTAATTAAGGCTCTGAGATTCTTCTACTCTTCCCTAGGCTAGATTCACAGCTCTAAAACTTCTACTCCACCATGGCCAATTTATCAATCTAACACTCTTACTTTGTGGACACATTTTGTTTTGTACTATGGTTAATATTAGATACAAAACATGTATGTCTTCAAGAAGCTTACAATTCATTTATAGAACTAAGGCCTAAATATAAGAAATCACTAGAGGGCAATGCAAGGAAAACTAGAAGCAAGAGCTAGAAGTAGTGGGTTAGTCAGAGCATAAACTATATAGAATCAGAAGAAAAAGGAAGAACACGGTGGGTCAATAACATTATCAAATGTATGGAGTCAGTGAACACCAGGGAAATGGCTGAATAAATTGTGATATACCCAGAGCTCATAACACTATACATTTTTTAATATAATAAGTTATATGTTTCGTACCAAATAACTTGAAGGAATTTCCAAAATGTACCATTAAGTGAGAGTGCAGAGAAGTGTACATAGCATAATTTCACTTGTGTAAAACAAAATTTCCTGTTTATGCTTATGCATATAGAAAGTTGTGTAGATACACACATCATGTTGTTAATATTGTTTCAAAGTAGTGGAAGGCTAGTGATTCTGATGTAGGAGGGTAGTAAAGGGCAATATAATAGGAAGGGAAAGAATGAAAAAAAGTCATAACACAGACCAATTTTTGGGCAAGCACATAAAAAATAAACAAATAAGGCTGAGCAATAACGGTCTTAAGGCAAAGAGGAGATATTTCAGCAAAACCTGGCAGGAAGAAGCCTAGGGACATAAAAAAGAAGGGTCAAGAGTTCTGTCAGGTCCTTTCCTTAGCCACTGCTTAAGGGTTGGTACATGTTACTTAAGCAGAAGGAATTAGAGATAGATAGCAGACTCCTTTGGATTATTACAATTTAGTTGTAAGCATACACACCAAATCACAATGCATTCTCACAAAAATATCTCTGAGTACCATATGTATTATAAAATTTCCCACATTTCTAAATGGAATGAAGTCTAGGAGATTAAACTGAATATGTATGTATACTCTGGCTATTTTCTATTTGTAGTTTTTGCTTACCTATTTTAAAATTCTCAATAAAATTTTGTCATTTGTCTGTCTCTTCCAAACTGAAGCATTTTAGTTTGTTTGCATTTTCCTTGTGAAATACTGTTAAAGGTATTAAAGAATGGCCTACATACAAGAAATCTTTAGTTTAATACAACTTATTTGGCAAGGTTCAGATTTGGTATAAAAACCTGAAGAAATTATTTTGGTGGTCTTTTCCATTATTTTTGGATAAGGACTTCTAACTAGAGTCACATAAAGAGTTCTACCACTATGTTTCCTATGAACCAGCCATGTGAATTTGGACAAGCCAGTTTGTTCCTTTAAGTGTACAATTTTCCTAGACTAATATAGTTGGAAACTGAAAAGTTCTGTTTCTTCCAATCCTAAAAATGTGTTATCCTACAAAACTACCACATACAACTTACACTCATGCTCAAACTAGCCACTGATGGTCCTCAGTCACATGACTTATTCAGGACATAATGCAGATACCTACACATAAAGTAAAATAATAAACCATGATAAATATATTGAACAAATACTTGGTTGACAGCCTTTGGGGAGGTAGTTGGCAATACATTTATTCTTTCGCTGGAATAAAAAAAGTGTCTCTAAGCCTGTCAATCTTCCAAATATCGAAACCATTGGTTAGAAAAAAAGTTATTGGTTTCTTGCTGCTTTATAACTTCAAAGATTACCTGTTCTTATCTGAGATCTACTCAAGTGCACTTAGCAATTAAAGTCCTTTCCTTGCTTGCTCTTTTAGGAGTCTCTATAGCACACATGTAAAAACTGAAGAATCACCAGACTCAATTTTTCAGAGAGAAAAAAGGAAGCAAAGATGAAGCTTTAGCTGATGCTCATACGTTTTTGCTATATTGTAATTGATTTCCAACTCTCAACATTTCTGGGCAAAATATCAAAGGTTATAGAGTGGAGGGCTATGCTTCTTGTAATATGTGGTGATGCTCTTCTGGCAGAAACTGGAAGCAATGCCCAATCAACTTGGGAAGAATACTGAATATCTGGTATGTTGCCTGATCATATTTGTTACTAAAGAAATGTTTTGTTGGCATTCATAGAAAATAATACAGTTGATGCCTACATTATGACACAAACCTTGCTGGCCCACACATCCATAACGAGAACTAAGATAAAGAAAATGGTTTTCATAACTAATTTCAATGGCATGTTAATTCACCTTGATTCACCTGCTATACTCCAATCACTAAAAAAATAATTTCACCTCTTTAGCAAATAGCTGAATGGAAATTTTGTTTAATCCTTAACAAAAGAAACTAGCTTGGAACTTATAACAATTCAGAAAGGAACCTTGTTAAAGTTTGCTTTCCAATATATGTAGGAGGAAAAAAGTAACATACTAAACAAATTACTACATAGGGAATAGCCAGTGTCAATTATGCAGGGATGTTTGCTAGCATGATTTCATATCCACATCCTCATGAGCAACGAGTCATGGCAGGTGATTTCCTAGAGAGAGGGCAGATCAGAGAGAAAGCTGTGGATGTACTCTTTATTCTCCAAATGGCTTTTTCCAACTGATTCCTTACTTGAAATTTCCCAGGCACCAGGTACTATGGACTGGTATAGAGTTACATGATAGATCAATAGCAAATCTGTGACATTCATTTGATATAATCAAATACATAGAGCACTTTCAAATGGAAGAGAAAGTACATTGATTCTGTATGGCTACAGAAGCTTAACTAGGAGCAAGTACAGGAAAATTACAAACAATCAGGATTTGCCTCAGTGTTTAGGAAGAACTCAGCAATGAGATAGACTATCTACAAAAATAGCATGTTCTGTCATTACAGAGGGGTACTGTCTAAGAATTTCTTATACTGGATAAAAACTTGAACTACATAGTTTCTAAGGTCTCTTCTAATTCTGGAATTCTATTTTCTAGGACTATTTTTAACATACTTTTTTTTTTTTTTTTTTT
>NW_026652282.1:87151846-87170390 GCF_009828535.3 Hylobates moloch | reverse complement strand
AGCCCGGCTAATTTTTTGTATTTTTAGTAGAGACGGGGTTTCACCGTGGTCTCGATCTCCTGACCTCGTGATCCGCCCGCCTCGGCCTCCCAAAGTGCTGGGATTACAAGCGTGAGCCACCGTGCCCGGCCTATTTTTAACATACTTGAGAGAATTATTTTCATATTTATTTATTTATTGCCTTTATTCTCAGAGAGGATTGATTTTAAGTACAGTTTTCCCTCAGTATACACGGGGGGATTGGTTCCAGGACCCACCCTACTCGAGTCCCATAGTCAGTTCTGTGGAACCCACACATAGGAAAAGTTGGCGCTCCATATACACAGGGTTCACATCCTGTGAATACTGTATTTTTGATATGAGTTCGTTGAAGAAAAAAACATGTATATGTGGACTCATGCAGTTAAAACTCACATTGTTCAAGGGTCAACTGTATTTTGTAAATATCAACTGAGAAAAAAGTAATAAATTATTATTACCTATTTCTTAAACATAATCAGAGAACTTCTGTTGAAACAGTTTTTATTAGTTTAGTTAAAATTTCTGTCCTTGAATGAAATACAGTTTCATTTTTTAAAAATTTTTTGTTATTTTGACCGGCCTTCCTTCCCTGGGATACCTGTCATTGTAATAGCCATTTAGACAGAATTAGTAAAGAGTTAGCACGTGACTTTGGGAAAAATGGATGAACATTTAAGAAGTTTGTGGGATTAGGACAATTACATGACTTTTTAAAACATTAAGCTTTTTTCAAGGTACAAGCTCTAATGCCTCATTATATGTTCAACACACATTTATTGAGAACCTTTTTTCTGCCAGGCACTGTGCTAAGTTCTGGGAATATATGAAGGGCGACAGGCTAGTCAGAGACGACACTGGTGGCAGCCAAGAGATCTTTATTGGAGAGGTAGAGGTCAGGTCGCGCGGGGGAGAGAGAGAAGAGAAGAGAAGAGAGAGAGAGAGCTGCTGGTGTGCTGGGTTTTATATCCCTTGGGCCTACGTGGGGCCAGCCCAAGGGAAGGCAGGAGATGCTTCTTTCTGATTGGCCCTCCTTTGGCGGGTTCAGACAGTGCCCGGTCAAGGAGGGGAGAAGAACCCGGAACCGGTGCCATTAAGGTACCCCTGTTGCCAAAAATATATATGGTAGAAAATAAAACAGACAACCCCTTTCACTCATGGAAATGATAACATTAACCATTGTACCTTTAACACAGAAATATACTGGAACTTAACAAACAGTATTCTCTTTTTTAAGTGCCTGGAAATCAACAACAAGCAGCTTAAAGAAAGTACCATACACA
Source organism: Hylobates moloch (assembly GCF_009828535.3). NCBI lineage: Eukaryota > Metazoa > Chordata > Mammalia > Primates > Hylobatidae > Hylobates > Hylobates moloch. Next base: position 87,169,089 of record NW_026652282.1, on the reverse strand, counting down.
AATGAAATGTCATTGGAACCAAGAATTTCAGACTATCCTTAGATAAATGTATGGTTGTGTAAGGTGTAAGGTACATTTAAAAAATCTTTAAACAAAATTGAAAGGAAAAGAAGCAAGGAAGGAAAGAAAGAAAAGAAAGGAGGGAAAGAAAGGAGAAAGAAAATGCATTTGGGAATCATAAAAACGTACCAGGAACATTTTATTCAAATTTTATACACTTGTCACTGTGGCTAACTTAATGAACAATCACGTTTTTCAAAGCAGGTGAAAAAAAATTTAAAGTGAAATTCAAAGAAATGGAAAAAACAAATAGACACCTTCTCTTAATAGTCCTAAAATATTATAGTATGATAGTATCTTTTTATAGAAGTAGTAGAAGAATGTGTTAGTCTAGGACCTCTGAGAAACAAATGCCAAGAAAGGATTGAACATGCAAGAATGTCATTAAGGGAAATTCCTGTAATAGAAAATGAGGAGGGAGTCAAAGAAGACTAGAAAAGCTGGCAGATCACAATGCAAATCTGACCCTGAGTGGAGGAGAGAGGCAAGGAAGTTTAGATGGAAAAATAAAATAAAAATAAAAATGTCATAATATTTATGAGCCTATAAATAGGCATAGATGGGGTTTACTTCAATTAAATATGTTTGCAAATCATATGATCTTGATGCCATGACTTTGTAATCTGAGGTCTATGGATGGGCTTCACAAGTTTATAAGTCCCTCGAAAGTATACACAAAACGATATGTTCATGTATATTTTCTCCTGTGTAGAGATTTCTGTTTTCTCTAGATTCTCAAAAATAGCCTATGACCTACTCTACCCCCCACCCACCACAAAGTTAAAAAAAACAAAATTACTGTTTTAAAGGTAATATGATGGGACATCAGAAAGGCGAGATGGGCTATTGGCAGCATAAAGGCTATGTAGTACAAGGAGGAATAATGACCAGTTAAGCACTTTAGCAGAGTGCCAGGACTGTTAGAAGCCAATTTACAAATGACAGGAAGTCAAGGTTGTGCCTTATAAACCTCTGAAATTGTTCTGATGATGCTACATTTAGATAGGTGATTAATAAGAGTGAAGTTGATGAGAATTTGCTACCTCCAAAAGGAACCATAATGGATTATAGCATTAAACCAAGCCAGGTTTGAGGCAATTTATTGCTAAATCATTTTGGGAGAGGCCCAGGAACAGATATGTTGATAAGAGTCATGGAGGGTCTTTGTTTAAAAGCCTGTAGGTTTTGAAGGAAGACTGCAGAGGGAGATAAAAAGAGAACATTGATAAATGTAGTCCTATCTCAAGGTTACTTAAGGGAAGAGAAATACTAGTTCACTTATATACCCTGCACATACAGCTTTGAATATTTAAACACAATTTTAAATAATCCTCTCCCATGTTACCACTGCCTTTGGCACCCACAAAAAAAATCCTATTTAATATGCTTTGCTCCAAAGGTCTGGCAGAATTCATGGTTCTAACTCACCAACTACATCTCAGATCATCAATCTACCAATTATTCTCATGCCTCACTGATCATACAGAAAGAAGATGTGTTTGATTCATTCTTTTTTTCCAGTAGTGTGGAAAATGTGCACCTGCTTGTGATTTGTGGCTGATATTCATATCATGACTGGTTGGGGTAAAGGGATGGGATAGATTTAAGCTAACTGGTTCAAATAAGGACTGAATCTTTAACTATGATGCCATCCTAACGTGGGGCTCTCACCAACTAAACTAAGCTACTAGGATATTGCCCTGATATGAAAATAAATTCTTGTATATTTAAGGAATATTGCAGGAATAAAGTTTTCCTAACCCTGTCTCCACCCCTACTCCCTATTTTTCCTTCTCTGGCTCTGCCCCTTTTTTCTGTCATTATCTTTTAATTAGGCATCGTTTCTCTCCACTGGGATATAAATACCTCAGGTAAAAGTTTCTTGGCAGAATCTAATCCTATATCCTTTTCACCACACTACAATAAAGTACTATATGGACTTGGGCAAAATGAAAGGAAATTTTTCAAACATTATTTCATTGAAATGAGTATATATGGTCAATTTCATTTTAGCTCATCAGGATGCTCTTGGGTATAAAGTTTACAATTTCAGGAAAGCCTCATAAATATTTATCTTTGAACCAACATCCAGATGCAAGGCTAATTAATGGGTCCTGGGCCCTGTACAGAACAGATAACAGGTTTGCTTACTGTCTGCCTTCCCACAACCCCCACGCTGTAATGTTAGCTTTATGAGAGCACAGACTTCATTTTGTTCACTAGCACATCATTTGAAGCTAAAATAATGCCAGGGACATATTAGATGCTCAGCAAATGTTTCTAGACTGCATAAGCAAAAGAATATGGTTCTTGTCCCTTGTAGACTTACCTAAATACATTTTACTAAGAAATTCCATCTGGATTTTTATTTATAAATAAGATACCATGTATTATGTGACTTTTCCACATTGGCAAATTAGGTTCTCTGAATTAATTCAGAAACCAACATGCCAAGGTCATGATTCCCCAGAGAGCAATGGCCATCTGCCTGATGATCATCTTTTGTAATTCTCCAGCCTCTTATGTGGGTCAGTCTTGGTCACTCCATGAACACTGTCTGTCTCTGGTATGGCTTGGGTTTTACTTTAAAAAGTTTTTAAATTGTAATATATTTTTAACCCATTTTCTGAGCACTCTCTTTTGTATTGCAAGTATAATTTCTTTCTTTCTTCCTTTTTTCCCTCCACGGCCAAATAGGAGACATTTAAAATTCCCTCTAAGAAGTTGAGTGTTTGACTAGAGCAAACCCTCTTGTAGAACTTGTGTTATTTGTTCAAAACAAAACAAAAATGTAATCTTCTAAAGGTCATCCTGGTTCCAAGAGTTACCAATTTTCCCCTTCTGCAGTCCTAATAAAAGAAATATGCATGTACTGTTGAAATAGAGACACTCCAGGGACCAGAAATTAAATAGACTGTCACAAGGTAACCTAGATATAAACAGATGGACAAATGCTGGATATTCAGCTGCACTATTCAGTGGGGTTTCCTTTAGCCAATTTGAATGTCTCTGTGGATGAGAGCCTTTACACCTGACACATCTGTGCTCCAGATCCCCTGCCTTTAAAATGACTTTTCTGAGCGCTATTGGAAACAAGAACATTAAGATAATGGCAAGAATGACAGTGAGGCATACACAAGGGAAGTAAAATAAATGAAATCAATTAGCATTATAAATATTGGCTCCTCTTTTACACATCTTTTGTGTCAATTACATACACAACATCCTGAGGCTCCAAGAATTAACCACTTTGCTTTGATCGAATAACAAGAATTAGAAGGAAAAGGAGAAGAGTGCCTTTATTTTGCTATTCTTAATCACCGTTTCTTTCTAACACCCCTTGAATTCAGAACAAAACCAAACAAAAATTTCTCCAGTACAATCAACTGCTTCTGAAAAATAAAAAAAAGTTTATTCAGAAAATAAAATATTGGTTTAAATAAACCTATTTAATAGAAAACCACATGCTCCAATTTACTTGATTTAATGGAAAAACACTCGTAGCCCAGTATAAATGAAGACAAAATGTGCATAACCAACAGCCCTGTTAAAATGGGCAGTAGTAGAGTGTATCATTTTGAGGTCAGCTGTCATTCTGTTTGAATGGGTCCCTTAACAGATCACAGAGCAGATGGAAAAGGCCAGTATGACATGACTCTCTGACTTAATTATAGCATTACCAAGACAGCATATGGACCTTGTATGTACTGGAGAATTTTTATTCAAGTTAATTTATTTGCACAAAAATTCTGTGATGTGCTTCATTTGGTTTTACATTACCTTCAATATTTATACTTCTCTTTAATTGAATCATTTTTATCTATGGATTAATAGGTCAGGCTGTTCTACCAATTACAGCTGATGCTTGTTGAAGCCCACATTAAAAAAGAAATGTGTGGAATTTAGATTTATGTCTTATTCAAGATTTCTCAATTTAGAACACTATTACAGTTCTGCCCATAGCTATCATTCCTGCAAGTAGGGGAAAGGGTCTTAATGCAGCAGGCATTTGACACCTCCCATGGTTTAGAAGACAGCATCCATCTTTTGCTTTTAAGAAACTGACTAGTCCACCAAATGGTAAAATGCACAGCAGAGGAAAAAAAAAAAAAAAAGACACCAAAGAGAACTCAATCAGTTTTACAGGAAACACATCACCTTACAACCCATTCCAAAGTCAAATCCGTGAGAGCTACCGATCTAATTCATTTAAAAAGGAGTTGGAGAGCTCTAGGATTTTACTGCAAATCTGTCACACGCAATTCTGCATAGACACAGTATGCATCACTGGAAAATAATTTAAAACTTCTGCAGACGTCAGGGAGTATAGTCTAAGTGCTAAATTTAGGTGACAGCACAGATAAAACAGGAAGTGAAATACTGCCCAAAGAAACCAGCCCTTGACTTGGTCAAAGCCTGAATTTAGATCCTCAGTCCACAATATATCAGCAGCTGTAATTTAACTGGATTCCCAGAAGAGCAATAAAACGGTGGCATGGGAAGAGGGCAGTAACATCACATACATACCAGCTTTGGCTTCCACTCCAAAATGCCAGATCTTATACTAGATAGTTGTTAAAAGGCAGATTTAATTTGAATTCAAATAAATATGAAGGCAAAGAGACAAATGGGTAATGCTCTGATCACGAATATTTAAAGGTTATTTCATTTATCTAAAAGTACTAGAATAACTCAGATGAGAGAGTAATTCTTCTCTTTCCACCCACATAGAGACACAAATATTTCTTGAGATCCTAATCCCTTTCTCCCTGTGTAAAGGATATCGGAGGGACTAAATATATATATCTAGTATGTATCATACAGGTTTTGCTGGTTTAAATGACTTTTTCTTTTTCTTCACAAAGAAGCTATCTTGCAGCCCCACATTTCACAAATTCATTGTAACAGTGTCAGAATCATCAGTAGAGCATCATAATTCTAGTGTCAGACTGTCTGGGTTTGAGGCTTGCTCAACCACTTAATGGCCATGTGACCTTGGATAAGTCACTTCTTTGTGCCTAAATTTTCTCATCAGTAAAAACTGGGACAGTAATAATACCTACTCCTTAGGGTTGTTGTGAAGATTAAATAAGTCTATATAATAATCTTATAAAGAGCTCCATAAATGTAGCTGTTTTAATTACTATACTAAATTACGATAGTAATTTAATTACTACAGTCATTGTTATCATCGTTATCATTACAATAACGGCTGTATTTGATATATTAGTCATTTCACAGTATCCAACTAACTTTTTAGTTTAAACTACATTGCTCACAGCTGTACATTTTTTGTTAACACCTTTTCCCCCAAACACTGCCTGAGTGGACACACATGCTGGGAGTGAATCAATTGTTAACTGGCAAAGGCCAATCCAATTCTCTTGAAAATTTGAACAAAGAGAAACAAAGACTAAATAGGTCAGAAGTTATTGGGCACTGAAAGCATTAGTTCAAAAACATTTGGGGCCAGAATAGGTGCAACAACAACCTAAAGCTACAGCCGAGCTGGAGGTGTGGGGAAGTAAAAATTAAGAGCCAGGCAGAGGAAGCCATTTTGTAGAATGCAGGATTGAGCCGCTGTGCAGAAAGAAGCAGAGATGACAGATTGTGTTGCTACAGAGAGCAAGAGATGGAAAGATGAGCTAGCTGCCTGACAATTTCCAATTCCCCATGAGATGGGGTTCCACGAGACTTCCTTTACCCTAAAATGCATTCTCCTTTACTAGGCTTAACTTGTGAAGATTCCTGTTTTTTGCAATCATATAATCTCTAAGACACATAATAATACACTTCAATTTGTATTCAAATCCTTCCTGCTTGCTTCCTCATTAAAAAACAAAGTACCTAAGTTCTTTCCAACAAGAGATGTATCTGTTCAAATTGATTTATTGAACTGTACAAAACACAACAGAGCCCTGTTATGATGGAGCTTGTAACTAAAAACCTGGCTACATCACAGGTCAAAGTGTGTCCTGTGAAATGTAACAACTGCACTGAGCCTGGTTTTTCTGCAATACTGGGGTCCATAAGGCTTGTCCCCAAGGCACTAGCATGGCTAACCACCGTATCAGTAACTCACCTACAAAACCAGAAGCACCCACCCATTTTAATTTCTGCATCTCATTTTTATTGGGGCTGTGTACCATAGGTTTTTTGAGCTATGGCACATGATGAACATTTCAGAATACGCACACATCTCTTCTTACAGGGTAATAGCTATCTGTGCATGAGTTTTCCCAAACAGGAATTGTCAGCTATCATTTAAACATCAAATCTGGAGAAATAAAAAGCAATACATTTCAGAAGAACAACAGAAATTGCTCATAAGTCCATGGAGATTTTAGATTTTTATAATATGTTTTCCTTTTTTCTTTTTTTCCTTCTTAATTTGTTAGTTTGGTATTCCTAAACGTACCCATAGAGCTGAAGTAACTAAAAATGGCTGGCTTGCTAGGACCACTCAAGTGAGCACCACTTTGGAATAAATTTAATACTAACACAAATTGGCCTCAATTTACTTGCACATTTGTGAATGGGAGTAAGTATGTAACTCACTTGGTGTTACCAGCTGCCTCTGAGCCAAGAATACAGGAGAGTGGCTTCCTGGGGATGTCCTTTCCTCTCATTTTATCAGCCCTAGGACCAGAAGCTCTTTGCATTATTTCCTTTTTTCAGCTATTGGGGCTGATGGCCCTGACCTTTGGAATAACAGGTTTACTTCTCTGGTGGTTTTTTGTTTCCAGATCATCAAAGACCACATTTAAATTGCTTGATAATGCCACCTCAAATATTTTCTTGACACAGTCACAGTACATACAGACTATTTTGTTCTCTACACTGGGGTGAAAACTTAGCCACTTTAAACAACTATTTTGGAATTTCCCTTTGAATATTTGTTGAGGTTTATGGGTCCAACATTGACTTCAAGTCTGTCAGGCAACAACTAACAGAGACAGTTTAAAAGAAGAGTTTATTTCTATCTTTATTCTGCCCAGTTCTGGAAGGTAGAAAGTGGGTCACTGTACTTCATGTACCTAAATGATATTAATGATCTCAACAATATCCCTTAAGCTCCGGCTTGTTTATACAGTAGTGTAGCTGGGTTACTGTCACTCAGTCCCTCTTATGAGCAATATGTATTAGCCTGTTCTCATGCTGCTATGGAGAAATACCTGAGATTGGGTAACTTATGAAGAAGTTTAATTGACTCACAGTTCCGCATGGCTAGGAAGGCCTCAGGAACCTTACAATCATGGTGGAAGGCAAAGGGGAAGAAAGGCACCTTCTTCACAGGGCAGCAGGAAGGAGAAGTGCTGAGCAAAGGGGGGAAAAGCCCCTTATAAAACCATCAGATCTCATGATAACTCACTCGCTATCATGAGAACAGCATGGGGGTAACTGCCCTCATGATTCAGTTACCTCCCACCAGGTCCTTCCCAGGACATATGGGTATTATGGAAACTACAATTCAAGGTAAGATTTGGGTGGGGACACAGCTTCAAGGCCAGAGCCCATTCACTCACCTGTTGAATGTCTGTGTCAACTCTGGGAAAGCAACTTGTTTTAGTTGGTTAAACCCAAATGATTACTACCTTTCCATTAGAATTAATTTGTTAAGAAAACAATATTTTAGAGACATTTTCCCCAAAAATGTCAAAAACCCAAAACCAAAATTTTCCATTCTCTCTGCCACATCAGTATCCTCACTCCATTTCTGATCAAATCCACTTGTTTCTCACAAACAACTGGACAATCCAATCTTGACTATGAGACAATAAATCTTCTCACCTGTGCTGGATTTCTGATAAGAAGAAGTGCTATGTTCTTTTTTAAGACTTCGTACTTTTAAATCACAAAATGTTTTGAATGGTGGTTTTGATGTGAAAGGTACACCAAAAATACACAGTAATAAAATATGACAGTAATAAGTTCACCAAACTGGAAGGTCTAAAATGGTGGCAAATAATATTTCAAGAAGATTTCATTGTACCAGATTGCTCTCTAGGGAAAAACTTAATATTTTAAGAGAGTCTTTCTGAAATATATTGGCAATTATTCTCTGAACCTAGGTGAAACTGAAATTATCCTACCAAATACAATTGTCAGCAACATTAAATTGGCCAAGAAGAACTGGGGTTCCAGATAGGAAATACTTTGAAAGCCTGAAAAGAATGAAAGGCATGAAAACCTTGTCTCTACAAGTCTAATTTCCTGCCAAAAAATTAGTTCCATATGGGAAAAAAAATGTTCTTTGCAAAAAAAATACTTTTTTAATCTTCAAAAATATACTTACATTACAAAAGGACGTTTCAAACTTCAGTCACCTCTAAAATATTTACATGTAGGTTTGCTGCTCTATGGATGAGCCACAGAAATTCTTACATTCCCAGAATCCTGGACTTGCTTCTCAGCTACACTTACACGAATTCAACCCTTGACTATACCCATTGATAAATGTGAGCACTGTGGCTGCCAAGCCATACAAGCCAAAGCTATGTCAATCTGCTATGGGAAAAAAAAATGCAGGACACAATCTACAGATCAATTTATACAACTGGATCATGATAATGATAATAGCTGCAATTAACTAAGTACCTACTATGCACCAGGCCCTTCACAGATATTTTCTCTAATTTTTACAACTGTGCAAGCTAATTGTTATTACCTTAATTTTAGAGATCAAACAAGGGAAGTTCAGAAAGGTTGGGTAAATGACCTAAAACTGAGAGGCGACAGCGTGCTGTTAGCCCTCGCTCACTCTCGGTGCCTCCTTGGCCTTGGTGCCCACTCTGGCTGAGCTTGAGGAGCCCTTCAGCCCGCTGCTGCACTGTGGGAGCCCCTTTCTGGGATGGCCGAGGCCAGAGCCGGCTCCCTCAGCTTGCAGGGAGGTGTGGAGGGAGAGGCACGGGCGGGAACCGCAGCTGTGGGGCTGTGGGTGGCGCTTGCAGGCCAGCGGGAGTTCCGGGTGGGTGTGGGCTCGGCTGGCCCTGCACTCGGAGCTGCTGGCCAGCCCGCAAGCCCCGGGCAGTGAGGGGTTTAGCACCTGGGCCAGCAGCTGCTGTGCTTGATTTCTCACCAGGCCTTAGCTGCCTCCCCGTGGGGCAGGGCTTGGGACCTGCAGCCCGCCATGCCTGAGCCTCCCCCCTAACCGCCATGGGCTCCTCTGCGGCCCAAGCCTCCTGGACAAGCGCCGCTCCCTGCTTCACAGCGCCCAGTCCCATGACTACCCAAGGGCTGAGGAGTGCAGGCACATGGCGCAGAACTGGCAGGCAGCTCCACCTGTGGCCCAGTGTGGGACCCACTGGGTGAAGCCAGCTGGGCTCCTGAGTCTGGTGGGGAAGTGGAGAATCTTTGTCTAGCTAAGGGATTGTGAATGCACCAATCGGCACTCTGTATCTAGCTCAAGGTTTGTAAATACGCCAATCAGCACTCTGTGTCTAGCTCAGGGTTTGTAAATACACCAATCCACACTCTGTATCTAGCTAATCTAGTGGGGAGATGGAGAACTTTCGTGTCTAGCTCAGGGATTGTAAAGGCACCAATCAGCACCCTGTCAAAACGGACCAATCAGCTCTCTGTAAAACAGACCAATTGGCTCTCTGTAAAATGGACCAATCAGCAGGATGTGGGTGGGGCCAGATAAGAGAATAAAAGCAGGCTGCCAGAGCTAGCAGTGGCAACCTGTTCGGGTCCCCTTCCGAACCGTGGAATCTTTGTTCCTTCGCTCTTTTCAATAAATCTTGCTACTGCTCACAGTTTGGGTCCACACTGCGTTTATGAGCTGTAACACTCACCACGAAGGTCTGCAGCTTCATTCCTGAGCTAGCAAGACCACGAACCCACCAGAAGGAAGAAACTCCGAACGCAACGAAACACCAGAAGGAACAAACTCCGGACACGCCACCTTTAAGAATTGTAACACTCACTGCGGGGGTCCGCGGCTTCATTCTTGAAGTCAGTGAGACCAAGAACCCACAAATTCCGGACACAAAACCACATGGCTAATGAGTAATGCTGGATTTTGATTCCTGTATTGTCTGTCCATCTGAACTTCTATCACGTGCCAGGTACTATATAAGATAATTGGCATGTGGTATCTCATTTAATCCTCACACTAATCCTAGCTGTTAATAAGACAACTCTTGTGCCTCACTGCTCAAGTTTCCATAGAGAAGAAAAAAAACGGGAGGAACAATTCCAAGTCATCCCTCACCACTCCTGCCTAATTGAAGAGCAGAAAAAGCTGCTTGGCAACATTGAAAGAAGGGACTGAGCAGGTATGATTCATTCACTTCTGAGTTTTCAGTCTCTCTTTTGGAGAACCTGTAAATTCCCAGCCCAGCCATTAGTAAAGTTTTTGGGGAAGGATTTGCCCTTGTAGGGCAGGACCATGGTTGCGCAGTTCTGTCTATGACTGCCTGGCTGGGTAAGTTTAATTCAAGGTGGGTGAATAGGAAAGTAGTAGCAGTAATCAGTCTCTGGTTAAAATCAACTTTATTAATAATGAAATTGACATTTGTATCTCCATTTGCCTGACTCAAAGAGTGGCTCCTAACTCAGAATATGCAAAGGGGAATAATTTTCAATCCTAAAACTCCAAACAGTAGATATTCTTATTAGACTCATTGCCTTAATCTGTTCAGGCTTCTATAATAAAATAACATAAACTGGGTAGCTCATAAACAACATACATTCATTTCTTACAGTTCGGCAGGTTGGGAAGTCCAAGATCAAGGTGCCAGCAGATTCATTGTCTGATGAGGGCTTCCTCCCCAACAGATAACCATCTTCTCACTGTAACCTCACATGGTGGGAGAGCTTAGGGAACTCTTTGAGGTCTCTGTTTTCAGAGTACCAATCCTATTTATGAGGGCTCAGCCCTTATGACCTAATCACCTTCCAAAGGCTCCACCTCTTCATATCATCACCTTGGGGGTTAGGATTTCGACATATACATTTTAGTGGGGGGAGCATAAATATTTAGTCCTTCACACTCATTTTCCAGAGGAAGTAAACAAGGCTCAGAGAACTTAATATGCCCAAAATCAGTTAACTAGTAAATGATAGTGATAGGATTTCAGTGTAGATCTGTGCGACTCTAAAGCCCTCCATTTTTCCACATTGTGCTTTGAATAAATAGCTTTCATGGGCCCCACAATCATCATAGATAATCAAGAATTGTAGCCATTCCTCAAATCTGAAGTCATAATATGGAGAAGAAAAAGGAATGACAAGCAACAACTGACAAAATCTAGTTGGTTTTCATTTTCATATATAATCTACAATAAGATGACTGTCAGACAGGATTTAGGAGAGATAGATGGAGACTTGGGGAGAGGAGTTAGGAATACAAAATGATAGACAGAATTGAAAGCCAAAGCAAGGTGCCACTCAGTGGAGGCACAATGTTCTACTCTGAAAAGGCCTGCTCTGAGACAGAGAGAAATGGAATATATTTTGGAAAACTGGCAACATAAAGAATCTCATTTTGCTACAAATGAACTCTTGGTTAACATCCTTATGAATAATAAAGTGACTAAGATTATTTGGCTAGATTGTCCCACCTCCAAATCTCTCTTCTCTCAATCCTCCAAAGAACACTTGGTCCTACCTCTATAGAAGGACACCCAAGATCTCATAATGCAGTTATATGTAGTACAGGAAGTGAGCAGAGAGGCTGAGAAAAGAATGCCATTTCCACTTAGCATGCGCTACATAGAAGAGTGCCCAGTAGTGGCACATAGCATCATCACTGCTATCCTTAATGGAACTCCCCAGGGGGATAGTTGTGTTCATTCAAGGTAGATAGGCTTATTTCCTGTTTACTAGTCATCAGACCCTGGAGAATGCACTGCTAATACACCTCTGGTCTCTAAATAGAGATTTGGTATCCTCCCCCATATAATTACAGCCATTTGTCCCTGTATCAATTGCAACAGAAGCAAGGTTAGCTTCAAAGATGCCTGCTTTTGGTTACCAGAGGTGAGATCTGTACAGACTGCCTTTTTCTTTTATTTAATTCTTAGGAAGGCCTAGCAATCTTTTAAAAGACACTTCTAAAGTAGGCCTGGGACCAATAGGGTCTTTCACGGATAATATGATCCCCTTAGAGGAAAACAATGAAGAGTGAACATACATAATTCCCTTGAGGAATACTTGCTGCCCTTAAGGGCACCAAGAAAGCTACATGCAGAATTAATCTACTTTAACAGTTTCTTTTGTAACAACTTTGGATTCAGGGGATGCCTGCATTTGCAAATGTGTACAGTGAGGACGGCCGACTTGACCCACACAGACTTATGTTGTATTTGAGGATTTCATGTTCACAAAAATGCAAACTGAAACATAACATCAAAAATGTAAGCTGATACATATATTCAGTGAGATTGTTGTACTTTAGATTAATAGACCACACACCTTACATTTCGTACAATTTGTTATTCACTTTTCTGTTCATTTTTCTATATAATACCATTATGTGAGACACTGTCATTCGTGCATAGCATAAGTCCGGTACCACAGTTTTGATTATCTTTTTAACTTATAAAGGCCCTACTTTAATTATCCAGAAAACTTATTGAACGGTCAGTCAAAATTGAGTTAAATATCTGTACATATTTGCATATTTGTGTGTGTGATTTTTTTGAGGAGAGGAGTAAGAAAAATTATGTGGTCAATCAACATTCTTCTCTTTAAGCAAGACTCTCTGGCAATAGAAAAATTTGAAAAGTCCTCAATAATTGTGATATAGTCACTTTAAACAAAATTAATGGTTTTCCTAGAGGCAAATACTCCTGTAGTAAAATTGTCTACTGACTAATTTAACTTACCCCAGGCTGCTGGGTAATAGAATTTCTTATGCTTCAGAAAAGGGTGTTCTCCCAATGCTGTGGATATAGACAGTAAGATTTGGGGCCAGAATCACTAAAATTTAAACATTTACATTTGGTAGAGCTTGAGTTGGTTCATTGGCCCGGGAGGTGTCTCAGTAAAGTACACAGATGCCAGAGCTGGAAAACTCTGGATAATTCTGATCAAAGATGACTTCCTCTTATAATAGTTAAATAACATTACTGTCTTAATTTCTTTCTTTTCATGCATGGGAGCATGAAAAATGAGAACAGCCATTAATTTATGTCATCTAGAGAAATATTCAGAAAGAATGCATTAAATATCTACCATATAATTTCCTTCTTTCATTCTCAGTTTCAAAACAACAACAACCAGAAAAAATGCCTAAGGAAACTTTTAAAGTTAATTAGAAGTCAGAAATATTTTCCCAAAGACTATCATTGCCAGGGTACTCATTAAAATGCCTTGGAATAGCCCATGTTATCTAATAGTATTAGTAGATCAAGAAACGTGAGGCATTCTTTAAGGGAGATAATTAACTTATCTGGAGGAATTGTTGTCATTGCTCTGTTCTGCAAATGGTCAATACTACATGACTTTTGGGGTTGATATGAAACTAAGTCAAGAAAGTTAAAAGGATTCTGCAGACCTGGTTTCTTTGTTAGCATACAGTATATAGGGAAGAAGTAGCCACTCTTTCCTTTTTGTCCTCTAGACATCAAGCTTCCAGGTATTTTCAGTGCCATTAGTATCAATTTACTTGGGGAAAAATTGTTGCAAACTACAAGAGAAGAGGCCACTGTACCCTAGACTTCTCCAATACAATTTTACTTTAAAGACGTAGTTTGCAACAAGCAGAGAAAACAAATAGAAAAACATGGAAAATGTTCTTAATTACATCCTATTAAAACCACTAGGCTCAAGAGTAAAGTGAATGATTAAAAAACATTTTCTTTTTTTTTTAATTCCTGCAAGTTTTGTTACATTCTAACCACAGTGCTGGTATTACAGGTGGGAGCCACCATGCCTGGCCACATTTTTAAATGATTTTAAATTAAAATATTATCCACGTTTATCAACTCTTTTCCAAAGCCAGTGTAATTAGATATAGTAAAAAACCTGTAGGAAAGCAAATTTGAACTTTTATTTTTTAAAAAAGTAAAATCACTCCGTGTTTTATTTTTATTTTTATTTATTTATCTATTTATTTTTTTGAGGTGGAGTCTCGCTCTGTTGCCCAGGCTGGAGTGCAGTGGCACAATCTTGGCTCACCACAACCTCTGTCTCCTGGGTTCAAGCGGTTCTCCTGCCTTGGCCTCCTGAGTAGCTGGTACTACAGGTGTACGCTACCATGCCCAGCTAATTTTTGTATTTTTAGTAGAGATGGGGTTTCACTATGTTGGCAAGGCTGGTCTCAAACTCCTGACCTGGTGACCTGCCTGCCTTGACCTCCCAAAGTGCTGGGATTACAGGCGTGAGCCACCGTGCCTGCTGTCACTCAGTATTTTTACAAAACAGGTTGCAATTTGCATTCTAAAAGGATCTTTCACCTTGTTTCTTTATTCCAGGATAGAGAATGTTGCCTTGATTTGTTTCTAAAGTAAAGTTACATTCATTTGGGCCAGTAATGTCTTGCACACAGCCCTGCCAAATGCAAATTGCTCAGGAACTGTGGAGCCTCTCAACTGGGGCTAAAGATGTTTATCATGAAAGGGGTTCCATGTGTGGCTATTGTATTCACACTGTACTGGAAATGTTGATGCTGACTTCAGAGGTAACAGCAGAGAACATTGGAGATTCTTCCAGATCTAAATACTGGCCAATCCAAAATTTTCAGCAAAAGAACTTGTGGCAGAAAATACAAGTTGCCTCCCAAAGGGTCGTTCTCCCTTTCTTCCTTATTAACAGAAACTATATCTCACAGCTTCCCTTGCAGATAGGGATTAATACTTTGTAAACAGAAGTTGTGAAGGGCTACTGGAAAAACTCTTAAGGAAGCTGACTTGGCTGGGTATCATGGAAAGAACCCTGAAATGAGACTCAGGAGACAAAGGCTTTCGTATATATCTGGTCACTAATTTGCTGTGCGAACTTGGAGAGTTACTTTCCCTCTGCACCTCTGTTTCTCATACGTAGAGTGAGATAATTGAATTACATAATCTTTGAGGTCCTTTCCAAATTTAGGACCCATGCTTTCTCTCTCAGTTGCCGGTTCCTAAGGAGGTAAAAGCAGATGCATGAAATAAGTGTGTGAAATTCACGAGATGAAGCTTTACTATTTCTTGTTTCTTTGCTCTCTCATAAATTAAAAATCACTCAGCATTTTTCTACGTTGTCAGATCTATAGTTTATATTATTTATACTCAATTCATTTTAATAGCTTTATTGAGATATAATTCACATATGTAAAATTCACACATTTAAAGTGTACATTCAGTTGTTTTTATCATACTCAGAGTTGTACAACCATCACCCCTATGTAATTTTAGAACATTTTCATCATCCCCAAAAGTGATTCCATACTGTTGACAGTCACTTCTCATTTTCCCCTCTTCTCAGCACCTGGTAACCATTAACGTACTTTCTGTCTCTATGGATTTGCCTATTCTGGACTGTTTTTTATTAAATGGAATCATACAATGTGTGATCTTTGGTGACTCACTTCTTTATTATATATTTTCAAGGTTCGTTTTTGTTGTATAATGAATCAATACATCATTAATTTTCATAGCTAAATAATATTCCATTGTATAGATATATCACATTTGCTTATCCATTCATCAAGTGGCAGACGTGGGCGGTGTCTACGTTTTGGGTATTATGAATTATGCTGCTTTGGATATTTGTGTAAGAGTCATTTTTTAAAGATATCTGCTATGTTCCAGGTATCCTGCTTGGTGAATTAGACAGACAGTTGTGGCCTTCATGAAACTTAAGAGTCTAATGGAGAAGGAAAACACTTAACAAGTAAGAAAATGGGTTCTGAGAGGGTAAAAGAGAGAGTGTAGCTTTCTATGGAACACAAAACAGGTAGACTAAGCTAGCCTGGAGGCAAGGATTCATTAGGGAAGGCTTCCTGGTGGAAGTGATATTTGAACTGAAATCTGAAATGTAAGAAAGGGAGAGAGAAAGAGAATGCTGAAGCACTGAGACAGGAAGCCCAATATGTTTGTAGAGTGAAGGGAGAGAGCAAATGGGAGAAAGGTACAAGATGAGGTCGGAGATAATGGACACAGGTCAGTTCATGCAGGGCCTTACAGAGCATAGTAATTATTTGGGGCTTTATTCTAAGGATAATGGGGACCTATTTTAAAAGTTTTAAACAAGGGCATGAAATTATCTAATTTATGTTTGTAAAATATCATCCAGGCAAATGGCAATAGTACATATGCTGAATTCAGTTAAGAGAATGTTGCAGTGGTCTAGCTCAGACACAACTGAGGCTTAGACTAAGGTGGTGGCAGAGAGGATTAAGAGACTTTAACATAGCCAAAGTATATTTTGGTGTAAAAAATAACAGAACTTTGTCAGATGAGTAGGTTGCAAAAATTTTCTCCCATTTTGTAGGTTGCCTGTTCACTCTGATGGTAGTTTCTTTTGCTCTACAGAAGCTCTTTAGTTTAATTAGATCCCATTTGTCAATATTGGCTTTTGTTGCCATTGCTTTTGGTGTTTTAGACATGAAGTCCTTGCCCATGCCTATGTCCTGAATGGTATTGCCTAGGTTTTCTTCTAGGGTTTTTATGGTTTTAGGTCTAACATGTAAGTCTTTAATCCATCTTGAATTAATTTTTGTATAAGGTGTAAGGAAGGGATCCAGTTTCAGCTTTCCACATATGGCTAGCCAGTTTTCCCAGCACCATTTACGAAATAGGGAATCCTTTCCCCATTGCTTGTTTTTGTCAGGTTTGTCAAAGATCAGATGGTTGTAGATATGCGGCATTATTTCTGAGGGCTCTGTTCTGTTCCATTGGTCTATATCTCTGTTTTGGTACCAGTACCATGCTGTTTTGGTTACTGTAGCCTTGTAGTATAGTTTGAAGTCAGGTAGCATGATGCCTCCAGCTTTGTTCTTTTGGCTTAGGATTGACTTGGTGATGCGGGCTCTTTTTTGGTTCCATATGAACTTTAAAGTAGTTTTTTCCAATTCTGTGAAGAAAGCCATTGGTAGATTGATGGGGATGGCATTGAATCTATAAATTACCTTGGGCAGTATGGCCATTTTCACGAGATTGATTCTTCCTACCCATGAGCATGGAATGTTCTTCCCTATCGTTGTTGGACATTTGGGTTGGTTCCAAGTCTCTGCTACTGTGAATAGTGCTGCA
>NW_026652282.1:87151139-87151785 GCF_009828535.3 Hylobates moloch | reverse complement strand
TACAGTCCCACCAACAGTGTAAAAGTGTTCCTATTTCTCCACATCCTCTCCAGCACCTGTTGTTTCCTGACTTTTGAATGATGGCCATTCTAACTGGTGTGAGATGGTATCTCATTGTGGTTTTGATTTGCATTTCTCTGATGGCCAGTGATGATGAGCATTTTTGCATGTGTTTTTTGGCTGCGTAAATGTCTTCTTTTGAGAAGTGTCTGTTCATATCTTTCACCCACTTTTTGATGGGGTTGTTTTTTTCTTGTAAATTTGTTTGAGTTCATTGTAGATTCTGGATAATGCCAAAGGACGAGTTAATGGGTGCAGCACACCAACATGGCACATGTATACATATGTACCAAACCTGCACATTGTGCACATGTACCCTAAAACTTAAAGTATAATAATAAAAAAATTTTAAAAAAATGACAGAACTTGGCTGGTTGCCATGGCTCATGCCTGTAATCCCAGCACTTTAGGAGGCCAACAGAGGCTGATAACCTGAGGTAAGGAATTTGAGACCAGCCTGGGCACTATGGTGAAACCCTGTCTCTACCAAAAATACGAAAAAAAAAAAATATCCGGGCATGGTAGCGCAGGCCTGTAGTCCCAGCTACTCAGGAGGCTGAGACAGAAGGATCACTTGAGCCCAGGA
>NW_026652282.1:87150477-87151129 GCF_009828535.3 Hylobates moloch | reverse complement strand
CAACAAAAACAGAATTTGCTGGTGCATTTGATTTGGAAGGAATGAAGAGGAGTACAGTCCAGGGCAATGCCTAGAATATTCTTACCCTTTGTTGAAATGGGGAAAACTAGAGGAGAAGCAGGATGTATTGCAGAGGGTAGTGAGTTGATAAATTCATCCTGTGACATGTCCAGTTTAACATGCCTGTAGGATGTGGACATCCAGATGCAGATGTTGACAAGGTAGTTGGCTATGTGAGTCTGGAGTCCAGCAGAGCTGGATTTGGGGCCTATTTATGTATACATGGTAACTGAATTTAGGGAGGGTAGAGTGGTAAGAATAAAGAGGGTCTAGAAAAAACTGAGCTTTGAGGACCTCTGCCATATAATTTTTAGATAATAGAAGAAGGGCTCAAAAAGGAGACTGAGAAAAAGCACCCGTAAAGTATATCAGGAGAGTGTGTTACAGAAGTCCGAGGAAGTAACTGTATCAAGGAAGACAGAGTGGCCAGCTATGGAGAATACCACTAAACAGTCACATAAAATCAGGATTCAGAAGTGACCATTGGTTTCATTGACAATAAAGTCATTGGTGAACTTAGCAAAAGTCAATTTCAGTGACATGATAATGGATGAGAGGATGAGATGCCAGATTTTTTTTTTTTTTTTTTTTT
>NW_026652282.1:87126339-87150417 GCF_009828535.3 Hylobates moloch | reverse complement strand
GTCTCACTCTGTCGCCCAGGCTGGAGTGCAGTGGCGCAGTCTCGGCTCACTGCAAGCTCCGCCTCCTGGGTTCACGCCATTCTCCTGCCTCAGCCTCTCCGAGTAGCTGGGACTACAGGCGCCCGCCACCACGCCCGGCTAATTTTTTTGTATTTTTAGTGGAGACGGGGTTTCACCATGGTCTCGATCTCCTGACCTCATGATCCACCCGCCTCGGCCTCCCAAAGTGCTGGGATTACAAGCATGAGCCACCGCGCCCGGCCGAGATGCCAGATTTGATCTTTTATTGCTTTCTAAATATTCTCAAAGAGAATGAATTCATTAAAAGTGGTGACCCTTCATTGTTGCCTCAACCAAAAAGCCATCCTGCACCTACCAGTAGTGAATCCTCCTGAAGCACTCAGTTGCTTACTTCTCCAAACTCCCCACTTTATCATTTGGGTTCTCTAGGTGTCAGGAGAAAGCTATGTTAATCACAAAATTGCTTTGATATCTTTTACAGTGAGTTCGTCAATCTTATTGACATTCATTAATTCGTCAGTGTCTTGTGTCATACTGAAAAAATGAAAGGCTGAATAACTGGAAAATTATTGAAAGCCAGCTGTTTTCCTATTTTCTAGTTCATTTAATATTCTCAGCTACACAGTTTTTAGGTGACTCATCTAAGGTCAATCAATTTGATCAGTGGCAAAGCCCTGACTCAAACTCAAGATTTCTGACTTCAAGTCTGGTGCTTTTCCCAAAGCCCCATAGCTGCACTCTTTTTTATATCCTTCTCAAGGTACCAACTAAGAGTAAGTACTCCGTACTCCATAAATGCTTTGTGAAAGGTTTTCTCATTAAGATACTGTGTTAAATGTGAGATAAGGAATGAACTTTTACAACTAGTCCTAAAATAGGCAGTTTAACACCATCTGGTCTGTAACATTCTGTATGCTGAATAGCTATGTGATAAAGAGAAAGAGATTCATGATGGCAAATAATGCCTGTGGTTGGAAATGCTTACTGGGAATAGACATATCATTATAATCAGTTGTGTATGAGTCCGTGTTCTCCTAGATTGGATACTCCTTGATGGCAGGGGATGCATCTCATCCATCTGTCAAGTGCCTAGCACACTGCTTGGCCCAGAAGGAGAGATCAATAAATGTGAAATGCATGGTAGAATATAAGGAAATAAATTTTAATTTTATGATCTTTCCCCCAGGTAATAAAAACGATTATTACCATTTACTATTATGACAGACATTGTTCTAAGCCATTTATTGGTGTAATCCCATTTAGTACTTACAGAAACTCTAGGTTGTAGGTATTAGTGTGGATAATATTATTTTCCTCAGCACGATTATTTTATCTTATCCCTTTTCTCAGTGGCTTTGAAATTTAATCTCTCCTACCAAGATTTGCTTTCTGAATGGGGCTACAAATATTAAAAGCTCCTTGTGCTTTCAGCACCTTAAACTTAACACATGACACTTGTATATTTCTGAGTAGACTCCAATTCTATATTTCATATTGACAAGAAGGAAAATGACCTGAGCAAAACAGAATACATAATATCATATATAATATATAGTAATATAATATTATCCAACTAGTACTTATTTTATAGATGGGGTAACCGAGGTCCAAAAAGATAAATTGACTCCTCCATGGCTGCCAATTCCAGTAGATGGAAGAGCCCGGTTTCCAAAGCAGGTAGAATGGCTCCAGAGGCCATGCTCTTAACCATGAATATGTTCTCTCACCTGAACTTAGCTCTTCTGTGTCACATTCTTCATACATTTTTAGGTGACAGCTATAGTAATAAATGAACCAGTGACAAACAGTTGGTGCCATAACCTTTTTATATTTTCTTATTCTGGTTATTTTTACATTTTCAAACTTAAGAATCATACAAAGATAATTTTAAGAAGCAAATCATGGGACTTTCATGCATTGAGGCTCCTGAAATCCATACTGAATAGGGGGTTGCTTTTTCACTATCTCTGCACTGGTGAAACTTTAGTTATTTCATTCTGCCTAGCTGTCTTTATACAGTGTGCTTTTGTTTTCAGTCTTTTGGGCTACTTCTCTCCCACAAATGGTCCAGGAACTTATTTGGGGGACTACAAAGCTGAGGATAGATTTTCAGGATGAGGAGAATTTTGATTCGACTTTGCTCAGGTCATTTTCTTCCTTCTCAGTATGAAATATCGAATTGGAGGCTGCTCAGATATATACAAGTGTCATGTATTAGGTTCAAGTTGCTGAAAGTACAAGGAGCTTTTAATATTTGTAGCCCCATTCAGAAAGGAAACCTTATAGGAGGGATTAAATTTCAAAGTCACTGAGAAAAGAGATCACATGGTCACGTCAAAGAAAACTGGCCTGGAAGCCAGAAGCCCTAGCTCTGGCCTTAGCTCTGTCGTAAAAGACTATGTAACCATAAGGAACTAACTGGTTCTAGTTTTCTCCTCTGTACTCAAACCAAACTAATGAGCTCAACTGGTAGTAAAGTAAGTTAGAAACACTGTGTCTGCCTGGCATTCTCCTGTAGAACAGATAAACACCATGCAAGCACTCTGGTATAGTGGAGTGAGCCTAGGTCTTCAAAACAGACATTCAAATTAGTTGTGGACTGTTGCCCCCTTGATCTAGAATGAGTAACTTTATCTCTCTGATTCTCATACTCCTCATGTGTATAAAGGGGATAATAATAGCATCTATGTCACAGAGCTGTTGTGAGGATTCAATAACATGATCCACACAGGGAACCTAGCACACTGCCTGACACATAGTGAGCATCCAATAAAGCATTAGTAGTAGTAGTAGTTATATCTTAATAAGATGCTGATTCCCAAATCCAGATCCATTCCAAAGCCTCATATCCTTAAGATGGGCATAATTGATTTTTGTATTTCACATCTAACAGGGTTAATATGAAGATAATAAAAGATTCATCCATTCAATTGCCTAACAAGTAATTATTGAGCACTGAGAAAGACACTGCAGTGAACAAGACTTGTAACTTGTAAAAACATGTAATTGTGAATAAGACTTGCTATCAGGGGGCTTTCAGTGTACTTGGAGAAAACAGAAAATAAATATATTATTTAAGAATTAAATCATTTCAAGTAATTAAAAAATGTTAGAGAGTGACAGGGTCTATCCTTGCCTTGAAGTGGAAAGATTAAATCTCCTTGTGCGATGTCTATTGTATGGTCAGCATTCAATAGCATTTATCACAGCTTTTTGTTACTGTATTTTTTTTTCTACATATTTGTCCATTTCAGCCACTGGGATGTGAATTCCAGGGGACAGGTCACATTTGTTTGATTCATCAATGTAGACTAAAGCCCCAATACAGCTTAGAGTGACTAATCAATAAATATTTGTTAAATGAATAAATGAAGAATTAATGAGTTGCTGAGCAAATCTTCCCTCTCTGGTCCCCTAGCACCATTGGCCTTTGCCTAGGGATCAGTGAGTTCTTTCTGTCCCCTGACTGCTCCAGAGTCCAACTAACAGCTCTAGTGCTAGTTTGGCCATGAGAAGCTGTTCATCTTTACATCCATTGTTCATCCAGTTACACTCACCAGATTTCAATAAATTTGTTCCTTACTTTCCAATTCTTATGTTTTTTAAATTTAATTTTTAGATCTTATACCTTCCTGCCAACACACACGTGCACACAAAAAATAATAGAATAACTCTCCACCTCCAACATCCACCATAAAGCTCCGTCACTAGTTTTTTTTTTGTCTGAAATTTTCTCCAAAACAGAGCACAATAATCAGTGGGAAATTTACCCCTCTTGGTGGAGATAAAACGCTTATAGCTAATGACCCACCTTTAATGGCACAAAATCCTTTTCTGAGCCTATAGCTGGTCTGGGGCTCAGAAAGAACTTGAAGTTCTGCTCAGCCCACAACTCTCAGCTAAACTAGAACCCACTAATGAAGAGAGACCCTGAAGCTCAGACTCCTCTGAACAAAATGCTGTTTGCCAGGTTCTCATTATTGTGACTACGGTTATTGGACCTGCTAGTTAACTTCCAGTGATTAACGCCATTGCTTCAGGAAAGGAAGCCACCAGAGTAGACTTTTACCCAGGCATTTGAAAACTGCCTTATACAAAATAATTCATTGTTTCTCTTTTATTATGGGACCAGAAACACCCTTTATCTTCAGCTCACCCTCAGCGCAGCAGAAATAATCTTCATGGATGACTGTGCCTCCTTCAGGTTGTAATGACTTGTCTGTGCTAGTCCTGGTTAGTAAATCCCTGTCAAATATCCTACTCTTAGGGAATACTCATACACATTAACTGCCTTTCTTGGTCCCAGTACCCTAGTTCTACTTTGACCACCATCAAGTTGTAAAGATGGCCAATTTTACATATTTATGTATCCACAGGCCCAGAAGCCCACACATATATACTTTTTAACATTAGTAAACTGTAGGATTTTCTGGCTTTGCTATAAATTGGGGAGGTATTTGAATAACTGCAGGAGAAAATTGGGCAGACCATCTTATTACATGAACATTTGCATACTGAGTTCATCAGTCTAGTCAATGTAATTAGTCTTCTCTGTGACTAATGAAAGAAGATGGCATAGGTTTACAATGTAAGTATTGATGCAAGAAGATTAATAACAGGCTTCCTAGCTGTTTTTCTTGCTCACAGATGGGAAACCAGAGCAAACAGGGCCTTCTTGACACTCCCAGAAAATAGAAAGTATGTGAGACTAAGTAGAGTTATCTTAGAAAGAGGTCAAAGGAAATCATCAGTTGTGTTTTTAGGCTCACTTAACACCAAATGTGAGAATTGGTTATAATGAAGAAGCAGACTAACTTGGTGAGATGATGTGGTTGTAACTGAGAGGAGGCAGAGAGAACTTAAAGAGTATTAATTCATTCAGTTAAACCTATTTACTGAGTATGGGCCTCATGCTGGGCACTGTTCCAGGCACCAAACACATCTAATTTGTATGTTAATATTGAAAAGGTGGCAAACTGAACATGTTTAAAACTGCTCAAAATTTCTCCACCCCCAAAAACCTCTTCCAGTCTTCGTCATCATAGTAAGGAGCAACTTGATCCTTTCATTTGCTTGGCCATGCTATCATCTTTTACTACTATCTTTCTCTCTTACCCCTCATTCCAACCCATCAGCAAATACCGTTGCCTGTGCTTTTAAAATATATGCGGAATCCAACCACATTTCACCACCTCTATTGCCAGCACCAGGTTCATATCACTGTCAGCTGTCATTTTGGGTTATTGTAATAGCCTATTCTCTAGCTTACAGACAGCAGATTGTAGGACTTATCAGCCTCCATAATAATGAGAACCAAAACCTTATGATAAATCACTTTATATATATACACATATATACACACATATGTGTACATACATGTGTTTATTTTTCAATCACAAAGAGATTGAAACATACATTCATGTTCAGATAGCCACAAATGCCCTAACATATGTAGCCTATTGGTTATGTGTGTGTACACATATGTGTATACACACATACATACACACACAATTGGTTCTGTTTCTCTGGAGAACCCTGATTAATATAAGTGGCTAAATAACTAGTAAGTCAGTTGAGAATATGTGGGTTGTCAGAAACAGAATATTTGTACAGGATGAAGGAGAATGATCTAGCATTTGTGCGGTGTGTTGGGGAGGGTAGAGTCAGAATCAAATCTTTTCAAGAGCTGAGGCAACTGGATGCCATAACTTTATCTGCCTTTATTTACCTCCTGGCCTAGCATACAGCTAAACTGAAATCTTTCAGAGAGCACAATTGGTGTGGGTGAAGGGTTAGACTAGTCAGCTAAACTGGAAAGGATGACATGAAATCAGACTTGTAACACCTGACTCCTCAGAAACTTGGGCCCAGCTAAATGTATAATTTACCACTTTCTGCATGACTACTCTCAAAAACTAGATGGAATTAAGAATTCCCTATAGGTGTTCTTTAAATAGTGTCTCTCTCCACACTCCACACATTGTGCATTTTAAAATATTTAATTTTTCTATTCCACATCATTTCCTGAATTAGGCATGGGGGTCTCAATGGTATGGAAGAGTCAAACGTAAAAAAGTCCTGCTTCCTGCATTCAGCTAAATGATGACTGCAGGCTGAGTGGCAAGAACTGATTTTGAAACCAACCTTTTCTAGAGCATACTTTCTTTGCAAAGCAATTACCCCCAGTTAGACATGCATGTTTAGAGGGAGCATTTAACAGAAGCAATATCTTTAAATCCCTGATTGTAGAGTTCTCAGAGTGTGTAAGTGGAGTGGCAACATATACCTGCCAAAGAGGATACACCATTCCTACAGACTCCTATTTTTTTTTAACATCTCCAAATTCTCACAAAGAGACTGAAACATGCATTCATGCTCAGATGGCTACAAATACACCTACATATGTAGTATATTGGTTATGCAAATGACTGAACATGCCTAAGATCATTACATTTACAACAGCCCAGACCAAGTAGATACTGGTGAGGGCTTAACATACAAATAGAATCAGAATGACTCCTCAAAAATGTTATCTCCAAAAGATCTCAAAAAGATCCTACATGCCAATTATTCTAAAATTGGGCTAATTATTAAAATGCGGCATCCTTCCCCATAAAGATGTGCTAGTCAACTAGCATTTGGCATCTGTCTGGCATATATGCTAGATAGACTCTTGTCCTTACTTTAGGGTTTTTCTGCCCTTGCTGATATAAAAAGGCCTTGGTTTTTAAACTTGACTTATCCCAGTTTAATGACGGAGGGCCAAGTAAACTCTATCGAGATTTAAAACTTAATCTTCTGGAAGCCCACTAGAGCTTAGGTCTGTGTTGAAGCCATTTTTTAAATCACTAAGCCAATTAATCATGTGCCCATTGGGGAGAGGAATCGGGAGTTGTTCATTCCCTAAGTTGAGTATAATTACACTAAATCGAGTTATGAAAACTGTGAGCACCTTTAGGCTGGGACCCTTGCATCAAACATAAGTAATGTTCCCCTCTATGTGAAATATACATGGGCAGGCCCACAGAGCTAAGAGTAAATTGGCACCAGCAAGTACTATTTCAATGCACATTTAAGGAAAGTGGAATTGGCATTCAGCCATTCTTCTAGGAGTGTTAATCCTTCAGCAAGTTAAACTTCACAGAATCTTATACCTGAAGAGATCTGTTTCAGGTCCCCTGCCTTCAGGCTGGTGATGCCTATATCATCCAGAATGAATAGGACCCTGTTCACTTATAGATGTTCTCTAGCCTCCTTCATTCAGTCATCCTGATATTTTTAACACCAAGCAATCCAGAATTATTATTAATAGACATTAAGGCCATCCCCTTGCCAGAGAATTAGGTCTGTCATCAGCCCTACCACCTCTGGAGTTCACTAACAGCCTGTTCTGGATCATCATTATCAACCTGTCTCTGGGCAATGTTCAATGAGGACTAGTTCTCACCAAGTAAAATAAGCATAAAGGAAGCTGAGCTTTGGACTGGGAATGAGCTGCATTACACTATTGAGTGCTTTCTTTGGTTGGGGCACATTGTCTGATACTCTAGACCCCAAACTGAGGTCACCAGACCTCTCACTTTATCCCCGAGAAGGAATACCTCCATCCATTATTTATTGATGTCCTTAGCCTTCATGTACAGAAGGCCATAGAAAGCTTTCTGGATGTTTCCTGGCTTTAGTCTGAATAGTAACTTTAGAGTTACGGAAAAATCCAGCTAGTCAAGGTACAGTAGTTCTTCTTTATCTGCAGCTGATACATTCCAAGACCCCCAGTGGATACTTGAAACTGTGGATGGTACCAAACCTTATATATACTATGTTTTTCCTATACATACAGATCTATGATGAACTGTCATTTATAAATTGGGCACAGTAAGAGATTAACAACAATAACTAATAATAAAATTTATAACAACTATAACAATATACTGTAATAAAACTTACGTGAATGTATTCCTTTTCTCTCTCTCTCAAAATATCTTATTGTACTGTACCATGAGTAACTGAAACCATGGAAAGTGAAACACAGATAAGGGATGATATAGTTTGGATGTTTGTCTCCTCCAAACCTCAGGTCGAAATGTAATCCCCAATATTGGAGGTAGGACCTGGTAGGAGGTGTTTGGGTCATGGGGGTAGATTCCTCATGAATGGCTTGGTGCTGTCCTCATGATAGTGAGTGGGTTCTCACAAGATCTGGTTGTTTGAAAGTGTGTGGCGGCCGGGTGCGGTGGCTCACGCCTGTAGTCCCAGCACTTTGGGAGGCCGAGACTGGCAGATCACAAGGTCAGGAGATCGAGACCATCCTGGCTAACACAGTGAAACCCCGACTCTACTAAAAATACAAAAAAAATAGCCAGGCATGGTGGCGGGCGCCTGTAGTCCCAGCTACTCAGGGGGCTGAAGCAGGAGAATGGCGTGAACCCGGGAGGCGGAGCTTGCAGTGAGCCGAGATGGCGCCACTGGGAAAACCGTCTCAAAAAAAAAAAAAAAAAAGTGTGGCACCTCTTTGCCAAATGACGTATCTGCTCCCGCTTTACCCCCTGCCATGACTGTAAGCTTCCTGAGACCCTCATTAGAAGCTGACCAGATGTTGGTGCCATGCTTGTACAGCCTGCAGGACCATAAGTCAATTCAATCTCTTTTCTTTATAAACTACCCAGCCTCAGCTATTTTTAATAGCAACATGAAAACAGACTGATACAATGGGGAACTACTCTATACTCCTTTGTAGCACTACAAAAAATTGCACTTAATGAATTATGTGTGGGACTCTTTGTTTGATGTTGCTCTCCCTTGTTAGACTATAAATTTTCTGAACGCACAACATTCTTGTCCATAGCTGCACCTCTAGTGCGTTGTACAATGCTTGACATAGAGTATGTGCTCACCAAATGTTTGCTGAATGACTGTATGTGAAAACTGAAAACAATGCACAAAGAATAAAGTTGGCTTCATCACAGTCTTACCTATACATGTAGGTATGCCTTTCTCCTAAACTATCTCACTCTGATTTATCAGCCTTTTCTTGGAAATAACTTTTGCCAAACCACATCTTCAGCGTGTTAAACTTATCCCATAGATTTTTGCCATAACATGATTTTCTGCCAGTCATTCATTCTGGTCACATAAAAAGAACACAGAACAAACCATAATTGAAAATGGACAACTTCCCAAATCAAACACGACTCTGACCCAAATCAGAAGGGGAAGAAGAAGTCATTCATTCTGGCACCTTAATTAATTATCACACAGATTGCGTATTGATTTTCTTGTATTCAGTCTGATGCTTTATGAAGCACACTCCTTTCATACAAAGTGTGAACAGCCTGAAGAACACCTGCAGATCAAAATATATCCAAATATTTGGGAATACAAGATCAGAGATTTTCCTAGGAGTTATTTAAATTGTGCCCAGGCAGACACTATGTTACTATTTGAAAATATATTTTCCTTGCTTAGATGACGAAATTTCTGTGACTCTGAGGCAAGACAAAAATATTTCAGAGTGACTGATGTCCCATGGGGATTTGTCCTGGTAGGTTATGACCAGTAGTAGGATCAAGTGGGAATTCAGCCAAGAATTATGGGTAGAACCAGAGATGAAATGAGTGAAGCCAGAAAGCAAGAGACTGATGAAGAAAAGTAGAAGATCTAGTTACAAAAATCCTGCCTAGAAAGTACGAGTGGAAGAATTATAAGCTGTGCTTTAGCAAGGAGGCCTGAGTCTCCTTGAAGGAGATAATATTAAAATTCAGAATTGGCCAGCTATGAAAAGGACATTTCACCTCTCAGGGATCCTGATGAAGGCATAGACACTTCTTCTACTATATGCTATCTCAGAAGTGTTTTTCACACATCTTTCTTGAATGAGCTTTATGTTCCATTCTTAGAGAAGGTGGGATGGACAAAAGGATATAATAGAACAGAGCCCTTTTCTTCTATGTGATGGGTATATTTCCCAGCTCCACTCCCCCACGGTTCCAGGCATAAAGTCACATATCTCAAAGACAGACCTGACTAGGAGAGTAGGAGCCTTAACAATTTTAAAACCTTGTGACGTAACGGGTACCCTACTTAAATTGCTTATATTTCTATTAAAGCAGCTTGGATGTGGGGCAGGGGAGGATTACATTATGGTGAAGCAGTCAGAGTTAGAGGAGAGGAAGGAGGGAGGGGAAAAGATCACTGAAAATTCAGAGAACCATAAAAAATGGGATATTTTTCAATTACAGTTAATTACTGCCACACAAAAAACAGCATATGCATGTCAAACTTTTAAACTTTAATGGTGTACACAACTCAATAAATAGGCTTTTGTGTCATTTTAAGTGAAAAATTTTATAAAGTGGCAGATACACAATTTCAGCTGAAATTTAATATTGCTTAATCTTGAAACTGCGGTTTCATCTTAGCTAACTTTGGAGGTATATAACCACAGTACTCTTTGCTGTGCTTCCCCTCCTGGTAATGAGACACCCTTGCTCATTTCTGTTGTAAAGAAAGAAGAAAAGATTCACACAGTCTGAATTAGCTTGGACCTGGGCCAATACTCTGAGGGGACCCTGGCATCTTTTATTTTATTTTATTTTATTTTTTTCCAAGACGCAGTCTCGCTCTGTCGCCCAGGCTGGAGTGCAGTGGTGCGATCTCGGCTCACTGCAAGCTCCGCCTCCCGGGTTCATGCCATTCTCCTGCCTCAGCCTCCCGGTAGCTGGGACTACAGGCGCCTGCCACCACGCCTGGCTAATTTTTTATATTTTTACTAGGGACGGGGTTTCACAGTGTTAGCCAGGATGGTCTCGATCTCCTGACCTCATGATCCGCCCGCCTCGGCCTCCCAAAGTGCTGGGATTACAGGCGTGAGCCACTGTGCCCCGCCAGCCCTGGCATCTTGAAACTGCTACAGCTTGTGAAAGGCTGGCTGGGTAGCCTAAAGTATCACAGAGACACCTGGCAAGAGTTAGGGCAAGTGATAGATTTTTGTATTGTTCGTATTTTTTCTGACACATATTAATTTTTAATTTTTTTCTCAAAGTGCTCTTTGGATTAAAAATTAACTTTTTTATTAATATATAACTCATAAAACATAAAATTTGTATGTTTAAAGTGTGCAATTCAGTGGCTTTGGCATATTCACGAGATTGTGCAGTTATCACCTCTATTTAATTCTAGAATATTTTCCTTACCTCAAAAAGAAACCCATGTCCATTAAATAGTCGCAGCCCATTTCCCCTTTCTCCCAGCCTCTGGAAACCACTAACCTAGTTTTTGTCTCTATGCCTATTCTGGACATTTCATATAAAAGAAATCATATGATATGTGGCCTTTTCTGTCTGATATTTGTCAGCATAATGTTTTCAAGGTTTATCCATGTTATATCATGTATAAATTATTTAATTCCCTTTTTATGTCAAAATACTCCATTGTGTGGTTATAACACATTTTATTTATACATTCATAAGTTGATGGACATTTGGGATATTTCCACTTTCTGGCTGTTATGAATATGAATGATGCTACTATGAAAATTTATGTAGAAGTGTTTGTATAAATATATGTTTTCTTTTGCTTGGATATATGCCCAAGAGTATAATTGGGCCAGGGTCATATGATAACACTCTAGGCTTAGCTTTTTGAGGAACTACCAGACTGTTTTCCGCAATGGGTATACATTTTAACCTCCCATCAGCAATGCATGAGGGTCCTAGTTTCTCCACATACTTACCAATACTTCTTTTTCTTTTTTTATTATAGCCATTCCATGTGATATGAAATGATATCTTATTGTCGTTTTACTTTGTGTTTCCCTAATGACTGATGATGTTGAGCATCTTTTCATGTGCTTATTGTTGATTTGTAGATCTTTGGAGAAATGGCTAATCAAATCATTTGCCTTTCTAAAAATTTAAGTTGTGTTTTTATTGTTGAGTTGTAAGAGCTCATGATATATTCTGGATACTAGACTCTTGCCAGATTTATGATCTGTAAATATTTTCTCCCATTCCATGGGCGATCTTTTCATTTTCTTGCTAGTGTCCTTTGATGCACAAAGGTTGTTAATTTTTGTGAAGTCTCATTTATGTATTTTTCTTTGGTTGCTTGTGCTTTAGATGTCATATTTAAGACACCATTGTCCAATCGAAGATCACAAAGATTTATGCCTATGTTTTCTTCTGAGACTTTTATTGTTTTAGCTCGTATATCTACCTGTTTGAGCTAGTTTACGTTTTTGTGTATGGCATGAGAAAGTGGTTCAAATTTATTCTTTTGCATATGGATATCCAGCTGTTTCAGCACTATTTGTTGAAAAGACTATTGATTTCCCATTGAATGCTATTGGCACCCTTGTAAAAAAAAATTGACATAGATATATGAGTTTATTTCTGCACTCTCAATTCTATTCCACTGAACTTTATGCCTACTGTTATGCCATTACCACACAGTCATAATTACTGTAGCTTTGTAATATTAATAAAAAGGAAAAAAATATGATCACCTCAATAGATGCAGGAAAATAATTTGACAAAATCTGACAACCTTTCATGATAAAAAGCACTCAACAAACTAAGAATAGACAGAAACATCCTCAATCCAATAGAGGTAATCTATTAAAAACACAAAGCTAGAAGCATACTTAGTGGTAAAAGATTGAAATGTTTCCTCCAAACACCAGAAAAAAGTCAGGAATTTCTACTCTCCTCACTTCTATTCAACATTGTACTGGAGATACAGGGTGATAGGCAAGGGAATTAGGCAAGAAAATGGAATAAAAATGATCCATATTGGAAAAAAAGAAGTAAAACTATCTATTTGCATATAGAAACATCTTGTATATAGAAAATACTCAGGAATCCACTGAAAAGCTATTAGAGCTAACAAACAGTTTAGCAAAGCTGCAAGATACAAGATTGGTATACAAAAATATATATTAATAGTAGCATCCAAGGATCTGAAAATGAATTTAAGAAAACAATCCCATTAGTAATAGCATGAAAAAAATACTTAGGAATAAATTTAATCAAGGAGGTGCAAGACCTACACACTAAGTACTATAAAACATTACCAAAAGAAATTAAAGACCTAAGTAAGCTGTAAGACATTGTATTCATAGATTGGAAGACTTAATGTTGTCAATATGGCAGTACTCTTTAAAGTGATCTCCAGATTTAATGCAATCCCTATCAAAATTCCAACTGCCTTTTTTTTGCAGAAATGAACAAGTTAATTTTAAAATTCATGTGGAATTACAAGAGACTCAATGACCAAAACAATCTGAAAAAAAGAACAACGTTGGCAGTATCATACTTCTTGATTTCACAACTTACAAAGCTATAGTAATCAGATCAGTGCAATACTGGCATAAGGATAGATGCATAGATCAATGGAATAGAACTGAGAGTCTAGAAAACACACACACACATACACATTTATGGTCAATTGATTTCAACTAGGGTGGTGCCACTATTACTCAATGAAGGAAAGAATTTTTTCAATGTATGTATATATTTTTATACATATACATCTTGTATATATATGCATATGTATGATATGTAGTTTACATAAAAATATTTTATTGGATCTATCTGTTTATGAAGATGCTCTTTCTTTGGTCTCTGGAAACACTGTGGAGCATAAGAAAGCAATATATTGGGATAGGTCCTTTACAGAACTTGCAAGCTATGTGCTATTACCCATTTTACAGATAAGGAAACTGAGTCGCAGAGAGGCTAACCATTTTCCTGTAGGTCACATAGCTTGAAAGTAGCATAGCCTGGATTGAAACCTGAATGTATTGACCCCACAATGCAAGATATTTCCATTGTACCAAGTAGGATAACAAAGCTTTCCTCACATTTTGCCACATCTGAGGAGGTGGCTCAGCACATGCTCTAGTCATCAGACTTGCACCACTACCCATTGCCAAGTAAGGATTCCAGGCAATACTGACCTCAAAGACCTGGTAACTACCTCAAAAATACTGTGCATACATTACCTTATTTCATCTCTTTAAGGGTTCTAGGAGATGTGTTTTAGTATTAGCATCAATTATACAAGTGAGGAAACTGAGGGTTGGAGAAGCAAAATAATTTTCCTGTGGCCACATAGCTAATGGTGGAGTTGGAATTTAAACTCTGGTGTGCCTCGCTGTAAGGTCTGTGCTGTTTCTACTGCTAGCCACTGCAGTAGGTTAGCTATAATTTTGCACTCTTTCTCCTCCATCTAAAAGATAACACATAAAATGGCTGTACCAAACCCTTTGCCTTCTTTTTAAGTCTTCGCTAGGCTTCCTCTGGTTTATTTAAGCTTTGGATGATGTTCCATGTAGTGTGGCCCCTTGAATTGTTTTCCACTTCTGAATAGGTACAGATTACTTCAGAGCTTCAGGGTATCTCTCCTTCCTTTCTTGTTTCCCTCTCCTCTTATTACCTGTCATTTTTCCACACCCTTCTCCAGCTTCTAGCACACAAATGTATGGGATGGCTGGCTATACTGTAATTGGAGACACAGGGAGACTCTATAACCACAAATCCCTTTTATAAATCTCATCAAATGATGTTAATTTCTTTGTCATCATAGTTATTCTATGTTTAAGAAGCTCATATTTAAAAGCAAATGGCCGCAGGAAGGATTTCCAACTTTTATTTAATACATAAAATTGAATATTTTAGACAGACCATAAAAAATAGGCCCCTTTGTAAGTTGGGGTGTGTGTGTGTGTGTTTCTGTGTGTGCATGCATGTGTGCACATATGAGGGTATTTATAAGCCCTAGTGCACAAGAGGGGAGGCTGGTAGAGTGGAAGCATACCCTAGACAAACTTTCTACCCACTTTTGTCCACTTTGCACTTTTCCAAGTATGGGCCTATGTTATGGTTCAAGGAATAAAGGAAGGTTCAAATTTGAGAGCTGTGAGAGAAAAAAGATAGATGAGAAAGTAGTACAATTTCTGTCTATTTTTTTTTTTTTTTTACTTCCAGTTAGGCCTTTCTTTATTCTATATATAGGGTTATACATTATTTTATAGCACACTAAAACTGCGTTGTTTATCAGGCACACAGGGCACACAATGGAAAATAATAGCATGGGCACTAGAGGGAGGCTGACTAGGGTGTACATGTGCCAGCTGTGCAACTTTTGGCAAGTTGATTGACCTCTCTGCACCTCTCTGTAAAAAAGAATTTAAAATTGCTCCAAAAGAGGTCTGGGCTTTGCCCTCAGCTCCCAGGAGGTAATTTTTATTTGCTTAGGGGCCTTATGATAGACAGATACTAACAATGTGATTTGGAGTAGGAGCTTTGGATTGGATGGTATCAGTCTACCCAGAAACTGAGATCAACTATGTGGGCAAATGATCAGTCGTGCCTAGGTAATAGAGTCTCAATAAAAACTCTGAACAACAAGGCTCATGTAAGTTTCCCTGGTTGGTAACACACCATGAGTACTGTCACATAAGGATGCCAGGAGAGTAACATGTCCTGACTCCACAGAGAGAGGAAAATGGAAACTCTGTATTTAGTACTTCTGGATTCTGGTCTATGTGCCTCTTCCCTTGGTTGATTTTAATTTGTATCATTTCCCTGCAATAAACCATAACTATGAGTATGATAGCTTTCAGTAAGTTCTATGAGTCTTTCTAGTGACTTATCTTACATAAGAGTGGTTTTGGGAATCATCCAAACTTGCAGTTGGTGTCAGAAGTGAGTGCAGTCTTGGAGACTGTGCCCTCTAGCCTTGTAGTTGGCCCTAATTCTTTGTAACCTCAATCTTCTAATTTCTAAAATGGGGATAAAATAACAACCTACCTATTTGAAGGATGATAACAATGAAATAAAAAACATTGAAAAGGCCTACCACTGAATAGGTTCCTCAATAAAAGACAGATATTATTATCAAGCACACATCATAAGTACCATCATTAATAATGTTTTGTGTATGGTTTACAAAACATACATTGTCTCTTTTACACACAAATTATCTCAATTCCTCACAACTATTGGAAGTAAGTAATGTCTCCATTATGGATGAGAAAATGGAAAACTAGAGCAGTCGTGACTTATTAATTTATTAATTCAATGGATAAGTGTTGAGTGCCTACTTCTTGTGAGGCATTGTGTTAAGTGTTGGAGTTGTAATGCGGAACAAACAAGATATGACTCTAGCAATCATGGGGCTCACCTTCTAATGAGAAAGACAAACACTAAACAAATAAATATCAAAATACAAAATTAAAGTTCTGATAAGTACTATGAAAAAACAGAAGACTATATGGTTAACATAATAAGTGACAGTAGTAAGACTTGGGCTCAGACTTTTGAAGACCAGCGTTCTTTCTAATACACCATATAGCCTACGTGTACATCTGGTAGGGTGACTAACCATCCTGGTTTGCCTTGGGCTAGGGTTTTTCTCAAGACACAATATTTTCAGTGTTAATCCTGGAACAATCCTGGGGAAACCAGGATGGTTGATCACCCTAACATCTAATAGCCAATGTCTTGGCTTCTCTTGTTCTAAGGCTAATTCTCATACACGTGGACTTTGTCAGAGATTATTTCTAGTGAGTTAGTAACAGAAGACAATAAAAAGGCAGATGAATCAGACATTGTTAGCATCAAGACCATTCATGGGAAAATTACTGCCAGGTGTACATTTGAGAAGAGGCTGTCTTTGGTATCTCTGGTAAAGGGTCACTCCAGTTGGAGAAGAAAGCTAGAGTATGATCAGGAGACTGATACAAGATTACTTACTTCAGGTTAGTTTCAGAAGGTATAGCCCTCACTTATCCTTTTACTTAGAATAAGAGTTTTTGTTTTAAAACCACCTGCAATTTCAAAAGTAACTAATTTATGTAAGTCACATACAAACACAGTTGGGGAACTAAACAGAGCTTTCAACTAGCCAAGGCAATTGCCACCAAAGCAGAGCTCAATAGTTTCCCTAAGTATCTAGGGCCAGCTGGATCCTGAGTCCTCACAGTTCATATTAAAGAAAACAAAAGAAATTTTACATTCAGGGAGCCAGAATCATTCATGGCTAATTAGGAACTTAGATGAAACCAATAAGACCCCAGAGTGTACCTGGGAGAGAGTACTGGGTTTGGAAATGAGAAGGAAGCAAAGGTGTAGTAGCAAATATTTCATGGCATTAGTCTTAGGGCTAGAAGAACTCTCATTCCTGAGATAAGGCCACTCTTTCTGTCGTTTGGAGGATGTCCTCAACTTTTATATTGTCCACCCGCTAATTAAGCCCTAAGAGAATCATACATATTTGTACTTGATAGGCTCTAAGAGAAGTTGAGGTAACCTCAGAGGCCTGCTATGTCTGTATGTTTAGACCTTTTAAGGAAAGTGTCCCACAGTTTTTTTTCTCACACAATTTTCTATTATTTGTATTGTGTGAAACCAATCCTGCTACCTCAGCCACAAGTGATTGGACCAGGAATTTGTGAGTGGATGGGAAAGGGAGATGGGGAATATATTTGATCCTTGAAAAACATGGGTTTGAACTGTACAGTTCTACTTATACATACTTTTTTTCCCCAGTTAAACATAGATAGAAAATACAGTGTTTGCAGGAAGCAAAACCTGTGTATACAGAGGGCCAACTTTTCATATATGTGGGTTCTACAGAGCAGTGACTGTGGGACTTGAATATGCAAGAATTTGGGTATACGTGGGGGTCCTGGAACCAATCCTTGGAGATACTGAGGGACAACTGTATTTATGCCAGTTTCATGGCATCACCTCAGCTTTGGGTGGCCTGCGTCTTGTCAAGGAGAATAAGAAGCCTAGACATGATGTACTCGGATGTTTGACTAAGGCAAAGTATCCATTCTGGCCTGAAAGTCAATTCTTCCTCTTTATCTTCCTTCCTTTCTTTTCCTCCCTCTTCCTTACTCTCTCCCCTCCCCCTACTTTTAAAATAAGACAATACAGCAAAGTCCAATAATGAACTGTAAATGGTTTAGGAGGGAACAACCATTTTAACTTTTTTCAAAATGCTTTCTGGGATATTAACTCTTATTGCTTTTCCTAAAACTATGTAGGCAGTATAGAGTTGTAGCAGTTAAGAGCTACAACAAACAAACAAGAGTGAGTCCTCTTGTTCACTGTGGGACCTTAGACAAGACACTTAATCTTTCTAAGCCTCAATTTTATCATCTGTAAAAGTGAGGATTAAATGAAGTACTGGATGTAAAATGCTTGCAGAGTGCCTGGAGCATAATATAACAGTCATTATACTCACACTGGCTATTAGTTTTCCTTGTTATAGTATGATTCCTCCTACTGCCATTACTACTACTAATAACACTCTTGAAAGACAGCAGGAATCTGATAAAATTGACTCAGAACAAGTAAGTTTTGTGGAGGCAGAGTAGAGGATAGAAAATGAGGTGGGGAAGGGGAGTGCAGGCTTTTTTAGGGCATTGACATAGAAGACCCTGGGCTAGAGGAAACCACTGGGTTGGGCATGGTTGGAGACAAAGAAGCATATAGAGTAAGGACAATAGGGACTCACTTCACTGATCTCACAATTTGTTCTATATGCACATATGTTGGAAATTTTTGCACATTCATTTCTATATATTTCCTATTCTCTTGCTTGGCTGAAAAAGGTTTTGGAGTTGAGGTTGGGGATAATAAGGGACATTTAAACTTCCTCAAAGGGGTCAGTGTCTAATTGTGCATGTAGAAATAGTATCATGGCTGAAAATAGGTTGGAGGAGTACAGGGCACTCCTTCCAGTTAAGGAAGAAAACACTTGTAATCTACTTAAATAAAAATCAATTTTAGTGGCTGCTTTATTATACTTTTTATGGTCTGCAAAGTTCCATCCTTTTCATGCTATAGAGTGAATGGTATGTAATTCTATACCAATGAAAAATTTTCCTTTAGAAGAGATGTGAAGGTTTTAACTTTTTTAATAATAATTATTCCCCTAGATTCTTTATTCAGTATTCAAGGTGTTTAATTTGTAGGGCCATATCTCTGATTCACAAGACTTTAAGTGACACTAATGGGGCTCAGATATTTTCATTATTAATGTACACCAATGCTAATCTAGTGCTACTCAACTCTAGCCATAGCATTAAGGTTTTTCTTCTCCTTAAAGTAGGATTTAAGATTAGCAACAAAATTTAACTTTTTTTATTATCTACTTACTTTATTGATGTTACATTCATTAAGGATTAACTGGCACCAATAAGTGGGTCTCTATTTAAACATACACATTTAGTTATGGTGTTCTCAGGAGACTGTTCTAATCCAAATATCACATGTAGAGTGGTATGAAAGGTGAAATTTATAATAGAAAAAAAAAACAAAGCAATTAAATAAGAGATAGCATAACCGTTAGCCTGGCCCAGGTTTTGATCTTTATAGATTTATCATTATAATAAGTCCTCATTAATGTGGACCTAATAAACTCAAGTTTTGTGATCGTTTGGACCCAGGCTGGGCTTAAGTTGACCTTGCAATATCTATGAAAGGATATATCTATGAAAGGATATTGCTAAGAAAATTAATGGAATAAACAGAAATGTTAGAGGAATATTCAAACTACCTAGACCAAACTGTGCTTTCCAATACTTTAATTCCACTCCATTATTATAGTGATTACAATTACAAATGAATGATATCTTTCATTAAAGTAGGCCCACCATGAGTCTTACTCATCACCAGCTAGCTAGCACTCCTTTATATATACTCTACTCTTTAGATTTATCAGCAGTTCAGCTTGGACTCTTCCACAATTAGCATGAATTAATAGTGGCTGACCAATTTAAATGATGTTATGATTTACACAGTATCCTTCTCTGGAAGAGTTTAACAAACATTCTTATGTTAATGTTTAACAACTGCCTTTAAAGAGACTCTGACATTTCCAGTAGATCTTAACGAAAGAGTCATGCAATGGAGTATGTCACAAGCATGTGGTTCAAATGTGTTACAAAATTACATTACTCTAATCGAACTATGACAGGATTCATAAACCACATAGGCAGAAGTGCCAACATTTTTTTCAGAGATAAGAAAATTGAAGGAATCAAAAACACAAAAGCAACTTCAGCTGTGAATTTCAGGGAAATAGACTTTACATATTATCTTTCCTCAAAGGTTACAAGACAACATGTAATTAGTACGTAATTCTAGACAGCTGAGATAACTGAAAGGCAAGAAAGTCTCTGGAACTTCCTTAATACCCCCATTTTATATATGAGAAAACAGAGAGAAAGAGGGTAGGTGACTTTCCCAAGGTCACACAAGTAGTAATTATTAGAACTAGAACTTGAACCACAATCTGATTACAAACCATAGGCATTAGCCAGTTAATCTGCAGCAGACCAAACTGCTCCTTGCCTTTATCCTTACATTCAATGTGGAAGTTCCAGAGACTTCCTTGCCCTTCAATTAGCTCAGCTATCTAGAATTCCGTGATAATAAGCTCTGGCCCACAAGGAATAATATGCCTGCTTAATTTTTATCTGTTTTAATCTTAGTTAATTTTAATCTGTTTCATGGCCAGTGAAAACATCCCCAACTATAGGTGGTTTTGCCCCAAAGGCAAACTTATTTGATAGGGAAGATGGAAGAGGGGGAAATAACATACGATATATTAAAGTGTATATCCCATTGATGGTGAGAAGTATTGCGAGTCCCATATTATAGGTTTTATAATAAAGAATCAGAGAGGATAGGTGACTTGCCTAATGTCACACAGAGAGTCCAATAAGTGGCAGGATGAGGATCCAAAATTAGTTTTCTCTATGCCAAAACTCAGGCCATTTCCAATTTATCACATGATTTCCCACATGCTTAAACTCAGGGAGGTACTTTCTGGAGCTATATTGTCTGAATTTGAATTCATACTTTAATGCCTTCTGTCTTGGACAACTTTCTAAAATTCTCTATGCCTGAGGGTTTTTTTAAAAATCGGTTAATAATAGGATTGTGAAGATAAAGTGAGATGATGCATCTCTAGTAAAACACTGGTACCCCAGTACCCATAGTTATATTTCTCACACTGTTGCTGTTTTCTAAGTTCCTGGTCCCTACTATTTTGATCTGCACTGCCTAATATGATAGCCAATGGCCATATATGGCTACTAAAACGTAAATTTTATTTAATTTTTAAATTATTTATCTTATTATAAATTGACAAATTATAATTGTATATATTTATGGGGTACAATCTGATATACACACACACACACACACACACATATACAATGTAGAATGATTAAAGCAAGGTAATTAACATAGCCATAACCTCAAATACTTATCACTTTTTGTGGTGAGAACATTTGAAATTTACTGTCTTAGCAATTTTGAAACAGACATGATTATTAACGATAGCCTTCATGTTGTGTAATAGATCTCAAAAAACTTATTCCTCCTATCTAACTGAAACTTTATAACCTTTGACCAACATCTCCCCATTTCCCATTCCCCACCCCCAGCCATTCTACTCTCTGGCTCTATGAGATCAACTGTTTTAGATTCCACGTATAAGTGAAATTATGCCTTATTTGTCATTCAGTGCATAGCTTATTTCACCTAGCATAATGTCCTCTAGGTTTATTTATGTTGTCACAAATGATACGATTTCATTTGCTTTTTAAGGCTGAATAATATTCCACTGTATGTGTGTGTTTGTGTGTGTGTGTGTGTGTGTGTGCGTGCATGTGTGTGTGCGTGTATCACATTTTCTTTATCCATTCTTCCACAGGTAAATACTTAGGTTGATAATACTTTTGTTGATTCCATACATTGGTTATTATGAATAATGCTGCAATGAACGTGGAAGTGCAGGTATCTCTTTGACATACTGATTTCATGTCCTTTGTAAATACTGTTGACACTGGAACGACATGAGTTTGAACTGTGCAGGTTCACTTATATAGAGATGTTCTTCCAACTCTGCACCACTGGGAGAGCAAGACCAACCCCCTCCTCTTCCTCCTTCTCCTCAGCCTACTCAATGTAAAGATGACCAGGATGAAAAGCTTCATGATGAACCACTTCCACTTAATGAATAGTAAATATATTTTATCTTTCTTATGATTTTAATAACATTTTCTTTTCTCTAGCCTACTTTAAGAATATACTAAATAACACATATAACATATAAAATATGTGTTTATCAACTATGTTATCAGTAAGGCTTCCAGTAAACAGAAAGCTATTAGTAGCAAAGTTTGTGGGGAGTCAAAAGTTATACATGAGCTTTCAACTGCCGTGAGAGTCAGCATCCCTAACTCCCATGTTGTTCAAGAGTTAACTCCCATGTTGTACAAGGGTATACCCAGGAATGGAACTGCTGGATCATATGGAAGTTCTAGTTTTAGTTTTTTGAGAAACTTTCATATAAGTTTCCATAATGGCTGTGCTTACATGCATTCCCACCAACAATATACAAGGGTTCTCTTTTCTGTACACCATTGCCAAAACTTATCTTTCACCTTTTTTATAGTAGCCATTCTGACTGGTGTGAGGTGACATCTCATTGTGGTTTTAATTTGCATTTCCCTAATAATTACCAGTGTTGAGCATTTTTCCATATATTTACTTGCCATTTGTATGTCTTCTTTTAAGAAATGTCTATTCAAGTTCTTTGCCCATTTTTAATCATGTTGTTTGTTTTCTTGCTATTGAGTTTTTTGAGTTGCTTATATATTTTGGCTATGAGCCCCTTATCAGATGTATGGCTTATAAATATTTTCTTTCAATATAGGTTGTCTCTTCACTCTGTTGTTTCCTTTGCTGTGTAGAAGATTTTTAGATTGATATTTTGTGTATTTTTGCTTTATTTGCTGTATTGGTATATTCTCACACAGCTATAAAGATACTGCCCAAGCCTGTAATTTATAAAGGAAGGAGGTTTAATTGACTCAAAGTTCTGCATGACTGTGGAGGCCTCAGGAAACCTACAATTATGGTGGAAGAGGAAGCAGGCACATCTTACATGGCAGCAGGCAAGAGAAGAGTGTGTGTAGGAGGAAATATCAAACACTTATAAAACCATCAGATTTC
Organism: Hylobates moloch; assembly: GCF_009828535.3. Classification (NCBI taxonomy): domain Eukaryota; kingdom Metazoa; phylum Chordata; class Mammalia; order Primates; family Hylobatidae; genus Hylobates; species Hylobates moloch. The sequence goes on along the minus strand of NW_026652282.1, from coordinate 87,127,357 downwards.
ATGAGAACTCACTCACTATGATGAGAACAGCCTAGGGAACACTGCCTCCATGATCCAATCATCTCCCAGCTGGCCCCTCCCTCGACATGTGGGGACTATGGGGACTACAACTTGAGATGAGATTTGGATGGAGACACAGAGCCAAACCATATCATTCTGCCTCTGGCCCCTCCCAAATATCATCTACTTTTTATATTTCAAAATCAATCATATCTTCCCAACAGTACTCCAAAGTCTTAACTCATTTCAGCATTAACTCAGAAGTCCACAGTCTGAAGTCTCATCTGATACAACACTAGTCCCCTCTGCCTATGAGGCCGCAAAACCAAAAGCAAATTAATTACTTCCTACATACGATAAGAGTGCAGGCATTGGGTAAATGCTCCTGTTCTAAATGGGAGAAATTGGCCAAAACAAAGGGGCTACAGGCCCTATGCAAATCCAAAATCAAGTGAGGCAATCACTAAATATTAAAACGCTGAAATGATCTTCTTCGACTCCATGTATCACATCCAGGTCATGCTAATGAAAGAGGTTGGCTTACAGGGACTTGGGCAGCTCTGCCCCAGTGGCTTTGAAAGGTGGGGCACCCCCGGCCCCCAGCTGTTTTCACAGGCTGGTGTTGAGTGTCTGCAGCTTTTCCAGGCAAACTGTGCAAGCTGTCAGTGGATCTATCATTCTGCGGTTTGGAGGACAGTGGCCCTCTTCTCCCAGCTCCACTAGGCAGTGCCCCATTGGGGACTTTGTGTGAGGAATCCTACCCTACATTTTTTCCTTCCACAATGCCTTAGCAGAGGTTCTCCACGAGAGCTCTTCCCCCTGCAGCAAACTTCTGCCTGGATATCCAAGTGTTTCCATACATCCTCTGAAATCTAGGCAGAGGTTTCTAAACGTCAATTCTTGACTTGCGTGCTCCTGCAGGCCCAACACCATGTGGAAGTTGTCAAAGCTTGGGACTTGCACCCTCTGAGGCAACAATTGTTATGTGTGAATTTGATCCTGTCTTTGTGATGCTAGC
>NW_026652282.1:87063795-87101339 GCF_009828535.3 Hylobates moloch | reverse complement strand
AAAAAAAAAAAAAAAAAAAAAAGAAGAAAAAAAAAAAAAAAAGAAAATACAGTCAGAGGAGACAAAAGGAAAAAATAAAAAACAATAAAGCATGCCTCCAAGATCTAGAAAATAACCTCAAAAGATCAAATCTAAGAGTTATTGCCCTTGAAAAGGAGGTAGAGAACAAAATAGGGTTAGGAAGCTTATTCAAAGGGATAACAGACAACTTCCCAAACCTAGAGAAAGATATCAATATTCAAGTACAAGAAGGTTATAGAACACCAAGATCTAACCCAAAGAAAACCACCTCAACACATTTAATAATCAAACTCCTAAAAGTTAAAGATAAAGAAAGGATCCTAAAAGCAGCAAGAGAAAAGACACAAATAACATACAATGGAGCTTAAAAAAAAAAAAAAAAAAAAAAAAAAAAAAAAAAAAAAAAAAAAAAATGATGTATTTAAAGTGCTGAAGGAAAAAAAAATACTTTTACCCTAGAATAGTATATCCGGTGAAACTATCCTTCAAACACAAAAGTAAAATACTTTCCCAGAAAAACAAAAGCTGAGAGATTTTATTAATACTAGATCTGTCCTACAAGAAATACTAAAGGGAGTTCTTCAGTCAGAGAGATAATGATGTTAATATGCAGTAAGTAACCATCTGAAGATACAAAACTCACTGGTAATAGTAAGTACAAAGACACACAGAATACTATAATACTATAAGTGTAGTGTGTAAACTACTCTTACCTTAAATAGCAAGACAAAGAGATGAGACAATCAAAAATAATAATTGTAACAACTTTTCATATTTAACAGAAAATTTTTTCCTTCCATGTGCATACCTTCTCCATGTTATCAATGATATTATTTAAATTGTTCTAAGTCATACATTCCTTTTTTTATGGAGGAAAGGAAAAATTCTGCAAAATGGCTCTACCTTTATTTCATAAGTTGCCCTTGTTTCCAACATATTCATTTAACAAATTTAATTGAATCTCTATGTGTCTTTACGACAGACATTTGTTATCAAAGATTTGGCTGATTTTCTCTTATTGACAACAGGGGCACAGAAAGGAAGAGGTAGGTTTCCACATATGTTCAGGTAACATGTTGTTTCTTCTTGGCTAAAATTTGTTTTAGAAACCTAATGTAAGATGACTACAAAACTGTCCCTGAAAGAGCAATTATTGCTCTACCATCTAAAATAACCAATCAGGCCCGGTGCGGTGGCTCACGCCTGTAATCCCAACACTTTGGGAGGTTGAGGCAGGTGGATCACCTGAGGTCAGGAGTTTGAGACCAGCCTGACCAACATGGTGGAACCCTGTCTCTACTAAATACAAAAAATTAGGCCAGACGCGGTGGCTCACACCTGTAATCCCAGCACTTTAGGAGGCTGAGGCAGGCAGATCACGAGGTCAGGAGATCGAGAACATCCTGGCTAACATGGTGAAACCCCGTCTCTACTGAAAATACAAAAAATTAGCCGGGTGTAGTGGCAGGCGCCTGTAGTCCCAGCTACTCGGGAGGCTGAGGCAGGAGAATGGCGTGAACCCGGGAGGCGGAGCTTGCAGTGAGCCGAGATTGCACCACTGCACTCCAGCCTGGGCGACAGAGCAAGACTCTGTCTCAAAAAAAAAAAAAAAATTAGCTGGGTGTGGTGGTGCATGCCTGTAATTCCAGCTACTGGGAGGCTGAGGCAGAAGAATCGCTTGAACCCAGCAGGTGGAGGTTGCAGTGAACTGAGATCGTGCCACCACACTCCAGCCTGGGCAACAGAGTGAGACTCCATCTCAAAATAAATAAATAAGTAAATAAATAAATAAATAAAATAAATAAAATAATAAAAAAATAAAATAACCAATCAGTCAAAAATAATCCATTGTTTAGTTTATTCGTCATTTATGAATCATCTACTATGTGCTAGATACCGTGGTTTGTGGTAGAGATACAAAGATGAACAGCTTCACTTCCTTACCCGCAATAGAGATCCTGCTGTTTCCTTCATTATAAGGGGAATCTGATAGATGGAGGTAGTTAGATTATTGTTTGGCATAGGAAATAAGACCAAAAAAAGAGAATTCATTAATAAGTGTTCCTAGAAATAGGTAAGGAGGCCTCAGGATCATTTACTGGATTAGCTGGGAAACTGTATAATCTGGGTATCATATAGCAATTTCAACTACTTCTGCTAAAGCCTGACCATTCTCACCATAAATAAAGTGTCTTTTCCTTAGCCAAACATACACATGTCACTGTTCATGCAATGTTGCTCCTTACTAAACATAACAATAAAATCCAAGCAATTACATCAGTGCAGACATCTAGCCTGGCCAAACAATTCACTTCCTCCAATTAATTAACTAACTTGCTAGTTTAAAGAATACACAGTAAAACCTTGATTAACTAGTATGCTTACAGAATAGGATATTGTAGGTAATTGAATTGTCTAACAAAAGTTGAGCAGAAAGCATTTTTGTTGCTTTCAACTCCTGTTTAAAATTATTTTTAAATGGCCCAGGCAAACTGAGTTGAAGCTCAAGCGAATGCAGTCTAGCACATAGGACTGCATTGTTACTGGGCAATAATGGCCATTCACAACTTCATGGTCATCACCATGCACATTGATATTCACTCTACAGAGCAGGAGATGAAAAATTATAATGTCTAGGACTGTGTTTTGACCTAAAAACATTTCCTAGAAGCCATTTTTTCATATGAATTCCCGATACTAGCTTGCTTGGGGTTTATTATTATTTTTTTAATTAAATTTTTTTTCCTGCAAATTTAATTAATAGTAATATAGTCTAGCTAATTTAGTGTTTTACTGAAGTAGAGTCTGCTAAAGTACCATATAAATGGCTGCTTAACTTTTGGCAGATAGCAAGAAATTGTACATAGACCTTAGATATGAAAGAAGTTTAATTTCTCTTTACAGAGTAGAAAAACAAAGGTCCAGGGAAAGAGAAAGTGACTTAGACAAAGTCTCACAAATAATCTCAGAGCTGAGACTTACAGCCACATTTTCTCCTTCAGAATTCAGGGTCTGATCTACTACAGCCAATGGTAATAGTGAGTTCTCTGTGGTTTAGATGATCTTAACTGTTTCTCCCAATCTTAAAGTTCTTGATTTCTTCAAATTGGTACTGTAATTATCATACCTGTTAAGACGCTTATTTTTTTAAGCCAGTTCAGAGGTATGGATTTTATAATGACAAAACATATTTTTGGATTTTGCATAATATCTCAAAATAGACAATGCAATACAGGATGCTGAAAATCGTCAGAAGTCCTCTTTTATCTCAGAGGTGCGTTGAAATGGAACTTTGAAAGATCATCCGTCTGCTCTGTCCGATTATTGATGTTCTTTGATTGAAATGTAAATTTAGATTTTCCAGAATACCTACGAGTACAAAGAAGAATTCCAGTATATGGAGATGAGAATATTTGCCTTCTTAATATGACATTTTATTATTTTTAGTTGGAGCTACATATATTCATAAGAAATATATGTAGGAAAATCATTAATTTGACTGTGATATTCACTAGAAGAAAGCGGTCATTTTTTTCTTTCAAAATTATATTAAGGGAGGTATTTGCAATTTCTGTTCTGAATGTTTTCTTAAGCACACAAAGAATAGATATTCGAATTATAGGAAGATGTTGCTTTTTAAAGTTAAATGTTTCTCCTTTCACCTTTGAAAGAAGAAACGTGGACCTAATTGAATGCAGTAGTGTATTGAGTCATTTTGGTTGCTCTTTTCCTGGCCAACTAACTACCAGAATAGTCTCTTAATATAGAATTTCCAACTAGGCAAACCCACTGGGCTTTTTCAGAAAAAAGCCAGAGTGATTTAGTGAGACTGGGGGCTTTTCCTACAGTGGTTTCAGAGTTGTAACTATGGGCAATTCTAAAGAGTAAGATTTTGCATTTGACTGTGCATCAAATTCACAGACAAATCCAGTCTTTTTACTAAGTACTCACTTTTTAGATTTCAATTTAAATATTAAATCATAAAATAGCCAATGGGATGAGATTAGAGTTATCGCGTGTAGTTCCTGTATACAGATAAGTATTCTTGTGTTCCTCATTATTTTATTTTTTGCCAGTCAAAACATTCACTGTGTAATGCTGAAAATAATAAGAACCAACTTATTCTTTGTAATGCTAAAAGGGCTAACAGATGTCATGAAGGCTATGTATGTCAGCTGTGTTATATCAGACATTAACTATTGCTATAGACTGAATATTTGTGTTTCCCCCAACATTCATATGTTGAAACCTAATCCCCAGTTTGATGGTATTAGGAGGTGGGGCTTTTGGGAAGGTGATCAGATAATGAGAATGGAGTCCTCATTAATGGGATTAGTGTCCTTATAAAAAAGGCCCAAAGACCTCCCTTGCTCTTTCTGCCATGTGAGGACACAGCAAGAAGACTACTGTCTATGAACCAGGAAGCAGGACCTCACCAGACACCAAATCTACCAGCGCCTTGATCTTAACTGTGAGAAATAAATTTCTGCTGTTTGTAAGCCACCCAGTCTATGGGACTTTGTTATAGCAGCCAAAACAGACTAAGACAACTATGTAGAATTGGAATATGTCTAACACGATTTCACCAGTGGACTATTCACATATACATAACAAATAGTGTTATAATGAGGATATCTTAATGGGTTGATAATTTTGGAGATAATATTCAAGGAATATTCACATTTTTCACTTAAATATTTGTTTACAAATGTGAAATTTATGGGGCAGAATGATAAATTCAGATATCTTCTTTAAGAGGCTGCACCTATTTCTCTTTGGCCATATCTACACAGCCAGCCAGACAATTTAGGCTAAAAAGAAATCTAGGTTAGGAGCAGGGTTATCTAGATCAGTACTGTACAAGAAAATTCTGTGTGGTAATAGCAATGTTTCATATTTGCACTGTTCCATATAGTAGCTGCTAGCCACATGTATCTAATTAACATATGATATGTGGCTGTGTGACTGAAAAACTGAGAGGTTTTTTAAAATTAATTTCAATTTAACTGTACATGTAAATAAGCTGGACGTGGTGGGATGCACATGTAGTCCCAGTTACTGGGGAGGCTGAAACGGGAAGATGACTTGAGCTTAGGGGTTCAAGGCCAGCCCGGGCAACATAGTAAGATTCTGTCTTAAGGAAGCAAACAAGTAAGTAACTAAAAGTAAACAGACATATGTGGTTAACAGCTACCATATCAGATAGCACAGATCTAGATTTTTCCATACACAATACAGCAGTTTCTTGAACATCAAAGCAACATCATTTTACTCATGATGAAAAAAATGCATCCTGGCTAGGGCCACTATCTGTGTGGCGTTTACACATTCTCCCCATATCTATGTGGGTTTTCTCTGGGTACTCTGGCTCCCTCCCACATTCCAAAGCTGTGCACGTTAGGTGGTCTCAGTGTGAGTGTGTGAGTATGCCTGTGTGTGTGTGTGTGTATGAGTGTGCCATGTGATGGGATGGTGTCTTGTCCACAGAGGGTTCCCACTTTGACCCTTAACTGCCAGAATAGGCTCTGGCCACCTGCCACCCAGGACTGGAATCAATGGGTAAATAATTATCTTGTTTTTATTTATTTTATTTTATTTTTCGAGACAGAGTCTCACTCTGCTACCCAGGCTGGAGTACACTAGTACAATCATAGTTCAATGTAACCTCGAACTCTTAGGCTTAAGCAATTCTCCCACTTCAGCCTTCAAAGTAGCCAGGACTAGAGGTGCACACCACCATGCCTGGCTAATTAAATCTTTTAAAAATGTAAGTATTGCTCACATTTATTCCATTGTTTAATATTATAAGTGTTTTGGTTTTATTTAAAAGGTTGTTGATGTTTTTTTGACCAGAAGTATGCTGTGAGAACTTAACTCTATTTGTTTATATCAATTAACCTATGTTAAAATTGGTTTTGTTATATGTCATTTTGCATAAGGCCACAGTTTCCAAGAATCTATTGATGAATATATTAAGTGAGGACATACTGTAATATCAACCAATCAGGGTGTGTGGGAGGAGGAGGTTCTAGATTCCGTTTTCTTAGGTAATAAATTCTATACTCCATCACTTACTAGCTGCGAGGATTTGGGCAAGTTATGTAATCTCTGTGGGCTGCCGTTTCCTCATCTATAGTCCTACCTTAACGAGTTGTTCTGAAGACTTAATGACACAATGTAAGTGACACCCATAGCATGGTGCCTGGCATAGAGTATGCACTCAAAACATAGTGGCTATTATTATTATTACTTGATCAACTCCAAAACTTCAATTAATTTGGGGTTGTACAGGCAGCTTTAACATCAGCAGAGGTATTTTAATGTGTGGCAAAAGAAAAAAGCAAAATGGAAAAGAGTAAAATTTTCAGGCATTTCAGAAAAGAAGTCAGCTTTTTTTCTCTAAATGATACATTATGCTAGGGTGGAAAATTGGAAAGTTACCTCTTAAGGCAGCACAGGAAGTTTTGATAAGAAACAGCTCAGGGGAGGGGACAAGATGGGCGAATAGAAACAGCTCCGGTCTGCAGCTCCCAGCAAGACCAACGGAGAAGGCAGGTGATTTCTGCATTTCCAACTGATTCTTCTAGCCATCATCCTCAGCAAACTTACACAGGAACAGAAAACCAAACAGCACATGTTTTCACTCATAAGTGGGAGTTGAACAAGCAGAACACTTGGACACAGGGAGGGGAACAACACACTGGGGCAATTTGGTGGGTGGGGTCAAGTGGAGCGAAAGCATTAGGACAAATACCTAATGCATGTGGGGCTTAAAACCTAGATGACGGGTTGATAGGTGCAGCAAACTACCATGGCACATGTATACCTATGTAACAAACCTGCACATTCTGCACATGTATCCTGGAACTTAAAAAAAGAAAAAAAAAAGAAACAGCTGAAATCCAAGGGATTTAAGGTCTATGAGAGGAGCAGGAGTTTTAATACGCTGTGGTGAGAGGGGCTCTGAAAAAATACCAAACCAGAAAAAAAAGGTAGTTTAAGTACTCTTTTGGAAAGCTCTAACAGAATCTTAGTTTCTTTATTTTTCTAACAACAGCTTCCAGGCTCACGGTATAGTCTTTTGCTGACCATGAGTTCCATTCCAGAGAACAGTATTACACAGACACCTAATTTTCTTTCAATATCCCTTGTGTTCCATTATAACAGAATTCTAAATATTTAGCTGAACACATGGTTACCCAGCATAAAGACTATATTTCCCAGTTTTCTTTATGGCTAGTTGTGGCCAGGAGATAGTCCCAGACAATGGGCTCTAAGTGGAAGCAGAGCATGCAACTCCTGAGAATGTCCTTAAAGGGAGGAGTTTGTCCTTCTCTTCCCTTTACTCCTTGCTGGGTAGAATGCAGACATGATGGCTAGAGAAAGGCCTCTTTGACCATGAGGTATCCCTTAGAATATAGGCTAAGCATGGAAGAGCTGCAAGATCAAAGAGCTAGCCCATACCAGCCATGCTATGTACTGCTGCACTTGAATGCATGAGAAAAGTAACATACGTTGTATAAGTCACTCTTATTTAAGGTTTTCTGTCAGTCATAATAAAGGCTAATTCTTTTTTTTTGTCCCTTTATTTCTTCAAAAACAAAAACAAAAACGGGATACATGTGCAGAAACTGCAGGTTTTTTACATAGGTATATGTGTGCCATGGTGGTTTGCTGTACCTATTGGCCCGTCCTCTTAAGTTCTGTTCCCTCATCCTCCACCCCCAACAGGCCCTAGTGTGTGTTGTTCCCCTCTCTGTGTTCTCATTGTTCAACTTCCAGGCTAATTCTAATTAATCATAGTTGTTCTAGCTGAAACTGATGGCAGTGGCTGCTGCCGTCACACGGGCTACAGCAGGGAGGCATGGCTGGAGCTGCACACTCCATGCAGCCGGTGGGAGCCCCGCCCTTTCTGAGTTAGGGCAGGAGCTCCCCAGATACAGCTGCAGTCGCCCAAAGGGTGGCTGCAGACCCAGGCCTCCTGCTCTTTGGAGCAGACAGGAGCCCTGCCCTGCTGGGCGGGGCTACAGCCACCCAAACTGTGCTGTGGATCCGACCCTCCCTGTGCTCTTCGGGGGATCTGCCCTCTCGGATGCAGCTGCAGCTGGCTGACCAGCAGCTGAAGACCTGGGCCTCCCACTCCATGGAGCAGGCAGGAGCCAGGGACAAGCAGGAGCCCCACCCATTCTGAGTTGGCTGGGCAGGAGCTCCCTGGGTGCAGCTGTGGCTGCCCTCTGAGGCACAGAACTTGTGCATCTCCGCAGCCTGCACCCTCAGGGGCAGACATGACCCCCCAATCCCTGCAGGCTCAGGGTGTCTGCTCCCGCTGCCTGGCCTCTCTCTTCTCCTGGTGCCTGCTCTGATGTGGGAGTGGGGTTGGGGCTGAGCCCAGGGCCATGAATGGCAGCAGGAGGCAGACAGATTCCTGGGCAAAAAGGGGTGGGTCCCCAGTAGGGCCCCACATTCAGGCCAAGGAGGAACTGAAGACTGGGGGCCCAGCTGCCAGTCCTGCAGACCCACTGGAACGGGGACTTAGTGTGCCTGCTCTGGGCCCACCCATGGCTTCCCTTAGACGAATCAGCATGTATTTCCTCTCCTCCGAGGTCCATAAAAGCACCCAACTTGGAGCAGGGCAGAGGGCAGAGGACGGAGAGACAACTGGATGAGCAGCTGCACAAAGGAGCTACCATCTCTGCTGAGAGCTTCAGAGACCTGCAGAGATGTCTGAACAATCTGCCTGCAGAGAAAAGCCACCCTCTCCAGGGCCTACTCTCTGCTGAGAGCTGAACACTCAGGGGATGACCTGCCTTCAGAGGATCTAGGTACTGCAGATCTCCTCTGAGCTGTTTTAACAGTAAAGCTCTTCTTTGACTTCTTCATCCTTTACTTGTCTGTGTACCTCATTCTTCCTGGACCTGGGACACAGGACAAGAACTCAGGCAAAGGTGCGCTGGCTACAGAGGTTTTGGGAAGAAAATCGACACCCCAAAGATCTTGTAACAAAAATGTGTAAACATCTATTTCCAGTAAACAAGAGTTCCAAGGCAGACTTCTTTTAGGCTTAACTTTTTAAAAGTAAGGAACACACTGTTAGAGAGTACTTAAATAAGAATTTAGGCTACTTTGAGACTCATCCTACAGAGGATTCAGACAACCAGTCAAAAATCAAATAGACTGCTAAAGTATACGTAAGGATAGAATATCAATGAAATGTAAATCTGTGAATGCCATAAAAAATGTAGCATCATCTTATAGCAACTACCTGTAGAATAGCAATAGAAATGAAAAATGGAAAGCTGTACTGAGTCCTACTTCCAAAAAGCATACTTTTTACTCCTTAGATGAGATACTGGAATTCACCATGCTGCACCTATGGACAGAAACAGGATTTTTTCCACCACTTGATGCTAGTTAACCTTTGATAATGACTATCCGCTAGAGAAAATCTATTATTGGACACATAATGCAAGTATTTTGTGGGAAGCAAAGCATCCAAGAGTCTTCTAACAATTTTATTCAATTAGAATGAAAAAGATTCTTTATAATTATTATTTGAAGGATCAGTCCGTATTGCATTTTAGGGAGAAAAGGCCATGAATCAGAACCACTATAAGGACAACTCTGACAGTAGTTTCAGAATTTAACAGATATTTAGTTTTTTTTTTAATTAAGAACTTGTAGAGTTTTGGGGCAAAGTACCTCCACAGGCCTGTAAAAAGAAATCAATAGTTTTCCCCTAATTAATACTGGATTCGTTATTCAAAGTGCAGGGCATACTTAATTTTCAAGAGCTGTGTGTGAGTATTGACATTTCAACTATATAGAAGTAACTTTATTTACTGTAATAAAAGCATATTAATGTTGATTTATTTAAACACTTCAGTGAAGTGACAGTTCAGTTTAATCAAATACCAACCTAATTGGGTTATGTTTGATTTAAAAGTTTCAAAACACTATTATGAGATTTGTTAAGGGCTGAATTTAGAAAAGTTATAATCATTAAGAATTTACATTATGTGCTGAGGCTATACTGAGTTTAGTGGCAAATTTCCAAGCAGCATACCTTTTAAAAGACTAATTGTCTATGACTATGTAATTCCCTCAGGACTGAACAGGCCTTGCCATTGACTTGCAAATACCAAGTTAGAACAATGCCCAGAGCACCCACAAGAGAAAGGAAATCTGCCTAACATGAAGAAGGGGTAAAAACAAATGTTGCTATATGTTTCCATTTCTCTTCTTTTTAATTTTCAAACCATACATTCTACAATTGTCATAGCGCCAGCTAAGATGATAATATTTTCGAAGGTATGTCAGCATTTTCAGAAATCCACTCCTTACCACTCTTTACCAGGTGTCCTATATATTCTAAACACAAGATGCCACAGGTCTCTATGAAACTTGAAAAAAAAACCATAAGTAGTAAGAAATGCTACCCTCATGACTGAATTTTCAGTACTCTCTCAAACAATTTTGCATCCTGCGGGCAAGACCATGGTAAGGTTTTATTGAGGGGATAGGTGAGAACAAGTTGACAGGGCAAAAGGGGATTTTGGAATGAAATGAAAAAGAAGAAATGTTTGTTTTCATCAAGGATGATACAAATTGCCAATGATTTAGACATTGTTCTCTAATTTTCAGTTTAGAAGACAAAAGCATTAAGTCTGTAAATCTGTGGTGCCTAACAGAGGAGCCACTAGCCACATATAGTTATTGAGAAGTGGAAATGGGGTTAGTGCAACTGAGGGATTGGATTTTTAGTTTTAATTAATTTAAATTTCTTCATGTTGCTCGTGTTGACTGTGTTGGACAGTTCAGATCTAGTGGCGTAATCATATTCTGTTTGTTTTGTTTTCAAGAGTACTTCATAGGCAGTGATGCAAAAATGAGTTCCTCTAAACGTACACTGTCCATTATGGCAGCTACTGGCCACGTGTGGCTATTGAGCACATGAAATAGGACTAGTCCAAATTCAAATATGCTGTAATCATAAAATATACACTGGGTTTCGAAGTATCAGCATGAAAAAAATGTGCAATATCCTATCAACGATTTTTTACATTGATTAGTTGGTAAAATGGTAATTTTTACTATATTGTGTTAGATTACTAAATTTCATTTTACTTGTTTTATTTTATACTTTTTAATTTGGCTACCAGAAATTTTAAAATTACATATGTAGTGCACATTATATTTCTGTTGGACAGTGCTGCCCTAAACAAATCAGTCCAGTGATTTAGTTCATTAAGCATGAAAATACATTAAGTAAGTGAAATAATATTGAAGTAGCGCTGCAAATTTTTACATCTTTGACTGCTCCATTGTTAAGTGGACTCTTCCCCTGTCATTTGCTTCCTGACACATGTCATGAAAACCTCATTAATATCTTTTGAGGAACCAACTTGTCCCCTCACAGCTGTGGTTCCTCTCTTTTACCTAGACTGTCACAATGGACACTCCTCCTGCGATGTGCTCTCTATTCCTTCTTCCTTTACCGAGCTGTTTCCTTACTTGCTCACTTCTGCATCGGCACTGGTCTCAGTGGTGGTCTGAGAAGTTGTTTCTAAAACAGATACTTCAGGCTGTTGAGTCACCATGCTTTCATTGGGTTTGTTCTATACCTTCCATTTCTTTATATCTCTCTTCTTTTCCCTCAATCTACTGACTCCCAGAAGGAGTTTCTTTTCCCAGATTATATTTTTTCACATGGTTAATCTGGGATTTTCTTTAATGTCATCCAGTCTTTCTTGGTAATAGCAAATAATAGTTGTTCTTCAGTTAGCATTTCTATTTTTCATCACAGTATATCTCTTTTCAAAGGTATGAATATTGAATCAGAGGCGACTACTTAGCCTGCTTGCATAATCCTGAAGTGTTCATTCTGAGAAGAATTAAGCTAGAGCAGGCACTTTTTAATGAGCAAAAGCTCTTGTTAGAATAGAAGACAAGCAGGTGAGGAGGTATTCACACTTAATTCCTTCTAAAATCTCCCTAGAGCATCATTAACAGCTGGACTGAAAACCATTAACACTCAACCTAACATCAAGAATTCTCAATCCAAAGGAAATAGTTCAGGGAAGTGAACTCCCTTTCTTGCCAAAATAATAATAAGTGAATAAATAGATAAATCAATTAAAACCAAACAAATATTTTCTGTTGTAATTAGCTAAAACAGCATGCCAATTTTACACAGAGTAAAATGGCATACCGAGCATACATAGAGGTTAAAAATTATTAGTTTGAATTAATCCGAAAGAAAAAGAATGCCTGGAGGAAATATGAGTTGCTAAAGCTGTGATGCTTTTTGGAATAATATTTAATGGTGTCTACTAGATATGCATCATCTTTTAAGCCAAATTCAAATATTTAAATTAGGTCTACATTCAAAAATAAAAGAACTCTCTATGTAAGGGGTATATGCAACTCCCTGCATGTGATGAGAAGTGAAAGGCACCAGAAACACCTTCCATCCCCGTTCCTCCCCTGCTGTCTGCTGTTTACCATCCCCTCCTACACACAGGCACACACCGCCCCTATGCTTTCTTTGGGTAATGCAGAATGAAGGAGCCCATAAAGTTGCGGCTATTACCTGGGAGGGGAATTATATTGAATGAATTCTCAACCCTTACCATTTGAATTAGGTTTTCAGTTTCAATTCCATAGCAGAGAACGTAGCTCAAGCTGAATGAAATCCAGGGAGTTAAGTTCTGTTAGGCAAGGGAGGGTGAGATAGGTGTGGATATGGGATGCTTTCTTGTATGTGGAAGGAATTTTACTGGGAATTTCTAGATATTCAGGAGTGAAGGGAGCAGGCAGGATGGGGTTTACAATCATGTGAAAGGTTCTATCTGCCAAGTGGGAGGAAGGCGGCAGAATAAGGGAGATAGAGAAATGCCTGAGACAAATTGCTTGTGTTGGCCCTTTTACTAGGTCTGGCACCAAAAAAAAAAAAAAAAAAAGTTTACTGCTTACGTAGGTAAAGTAGGCAATGTAGAGAAAGGACAATGAAAATGAATGGTGTCTAATAGAATAGCAGTTAGTAAGAATACAAGAATTGACACTGTGCTCAAACCTACCAGTAAACAGGACTTACACATAATGCTGATGGTCACCAACCTCTTTTATTTAAAATTATAGCCAAGGTTCTTAGTAAGTCAAGTATAGTTTATTTTTTAAATGCATTGCACTGGATATAATGCAAGGACTGGACAAAGAGGAATGAGAGAGAGAGGAATCAGCACTTAGATTCACGAGGAAGCAAAAGGTAGGTTTAGTCTGGAATTTGATAATTACTGCTAGTGATGTCTGTAAGCACTGGTAACTGATGTTTTTCAGTAAATGCTAAGAATCAAGCAAAGAGAAGGAAATAAAAGTTGCAATCCAGAGAGAAATTCTGATCAGAAAGCAGAGTGCAGCCACTATTGAAAGATAGGGTAAGAGTCATTCATGGGACATAAAAAGTTCTCTCCTGGGTCAGGCTAACACTATTCATGGTGGTTTTCAATTCCTGGTTACTTCAAGCCATATTTGCTCTCCATCTATTTTTCAGGATTAGCATATATGTGGATGTCATGCAATATCCAAAGTAGAAAGTCATATATCTGTGGCAGAAAGTAAATGCACCAAACTAAATTTAAACTACAGTTTAAACAACCCACATGAGTAGCTTGAGCACTTCATGTACTAGGAAGTCTATGAGGATCTGGAAGTCTTAATGTTTTCTCTTCCTAAGTAATATCTAATTTCATGAAAGAGTGTGAGGTTCAAGCTCTCAGAAGAAACTATTAATGTTTTGCATAGTCATTACATTTTCAAAATAGGAAAGACCAAAGGTTATTTAGCCAAATTTAATAACTTTTTAAGATTAATTTTTTAATCTAAGTAATAAATGTACATACTTTAAAAAGTCAAGCAGTGCCAGGTGTGGTAGCTCACACCTGTAATCTCAGCACTTTGGGAGGCTGAGGCAGGAAGATTTCTTGAGGCCAGGAGTTCAAGACTAGCCTGGGCAACATAGCAAGACACCACCTCTATGAAATACACAAAATAAAAATTTTTAAAAGTTAGCCAAGTCTGGTGGCATGTGCCTGTAATTCCAGCTACTCAGGAGGATGAGGTGGGAAGATTGCATAAGCCCAGGAGCTCAAGACTGCAGTGAGCTATGATCACACCACTGCACTCCAACCTGAGTAACAGAGCGAGACCTGTCACTTAAAAATAAATAAATACAATAAAAGTCAAGCAGTACTACTAGGCTTGTAATGCAAAGAGCAGTCCCCCGCTCCATTCTGTCTAACTGCTGATATATTTTCTCCCAAAGTAAACAACATCCAACTCTCTGCTCTTTTTCTTCTGGTGTTTACCTCCACATACACATCTAAATTATACACTTACAGTGTTATTTTTTAAAATTCAGTTTTACGTAGTACCTGCTGACTTCCTATTATGAGAAGAGAATTCCACTTTCCTAAAAGGCCCCTTCTACCCAACACATACACCATATTTGGCTAAATCAGTTCAGTGTTTACAATATTATTGATTATGTCACATTATTTATAGCTGAGCTACTCGCTCCATTATGATTACCTTTCTTAGCTTGTATGACATTTTAATTTTTCTGGAGCTCATTAATTGGCTCATTTTTTTCAGTTGTTTAGCTTTCTATGTACCAGTAATTAATTCATCACCAAATTCTCTGAATAATTGAAAACGTCCTCTAACTACACATTCAAGTTATCAGCATGCTATCAGGCTCCTGTTCCACTTGGAAGTATTGCTCTTAGAGTTATCCGTCATCTGGCTCCAATCTATACCATGGTAGAAGTTTACCTGTTTCTGGAAACTGAGTATGGAAAAAGGGCATTGGGACGTTCATTGTTCACTATGTAGACTTTCCCTTATTTTCCCTGTTTTCAGTACAAGTCATCTTTGCTGTCCTCAACTGGGCCTACTGTTTCTAAGCCTAGAGCCTGAGTAGTTAAGCTCCCCCCAAAGAGTAAACCTTCTGTCTCCAATCAGAATAGGAGTGGAGGATTCAATTATCTGGGAGTACAGAGTGGGAAAGATATCTAGGGGTCTAACTACTTGCTTTAAAGACATTTCATAAGGTCACTTGTTTTCAATCTCAACCTACTTCCCTGCCTGAAAATTTATTTGATATTTCTAACTTTTGAAACTTTCTGGGGTTCTATGGTGGAAATGGGCTTGCTTCTTGCCTTTGCATCCCCCTCCTCTTAGGCTTAGCTTTCCCAAGGTCAGCTGAGTCAGTGTAACACTTGTCCATCTGCTTTCCAGCTTCCAAATTTTTGTTACCACCCCGTCTGATGTCATTTCCTACTCATTGTCTTTTTTTTTTTTTTTAATGAGTTATACCCTTTTTATTCCTTTAATGTGATTTCAGTTGGGTTTAGAGATGGAGTAGAGATTCAGGCCTATGTTCAGTTCACCATATCTAACCAAATTTGTCTTTAAATACAAAACTATCAACACTTGGGAGGATCTGGTAGGCCTAAGTGCACAATGTTTGCAAATGATAGGAACAGGACTTGAGAAAACCCAGAACTCCTAAGTCTTGGTCCTGTGCTCTTTCCACTTATCCCACTGAATCTCTCAGATGCAAAGACTGTTATCCTCCTGATTGTTTTGACATTCTGAGAAGTGTTTCAGGCTTTATACAAGTGTTCTGAGTACAAGGTTTAATGCATTTAGTGGCCTGGGCATTACAACTTGGCTTAGTACTCTAAGACTGTTGTGTTTTCTTTTTGCCAAATTTTAAATAATCCTCAGCCTTAAGTATGATCAGGAATATATAATTAAAATGCTGTAATTGATACTCATAAAATCAGATCAATAATTCTAGAATTTTAGTTTGTTGTTACTATTTAGACTTGGCAACTTTTAAGAGACAAACCTTTGCTAGTGGTTAGTAAACTGGGGATCTTTTCATGATGAAAAGAACAACCTAAATATGGACCAGGCAAATACTCATTGGTCAGTTTATGAAGTTTGTAACAGTTGACCATTGCCTCCCTTCAACTCAGACTTGTTAACAGTAGTGGTAAGCTAGATGTGTCCTAGAGAACTAGAAAAATGCCTACCTACCTCCTCAGGATATATTGACTATGGCTCTGTTTCCACATTGTAAGGATCTTGGGAGAAATTGTTTGGATTATTATGTCAAAGGGAAACATTTTTTTTTTCTGCTTTGAGAAGGGGATGAGGAAGGAGAAAGATGGAAGGGACTTATTTCAATAGAGCCATTAAAAGGTAGTGAAAGAGGAGGAATAAAAGAAGGGATTGGGAGTTGGGGGTTGGAGACTGGCTGCCTCCCAAGTCTAAATGAAAAGCACAGTGCTTCCTAACCAGTGTGTTGAAGAACACTAGTATGCCAAGATTTGCTTCCAGGTGAGCCAACATATCTATCCCCTCAGTCCTTGGAGTGGTTGAGCAGGGTCAGAGGTAGCCAGAGCCCCTGGCTAGTCTGCCGTGATATCCAGTGTGCCACACAAATACTCTCTTTTTCTGTATGTGCTCTGAAGTGAAAAAATTAAGTGGGTAATCATTGTCTTTAAAAGATCAAGGAATACCTACAGGCAGAAGTTGACCCAGAACCTATTTATAGGTATGTTGACAAGCATAGGAACTGTCATCCCAATTAATGTAACACAAGATAGAAAACTAGTGTTCTTACATTTGTGCAGACTTGGAGTTGAGGATGTCACCGATCTTGCATAACAATGATTTGTTTCATCTCACAGAGCTGTTTTCCCTTTATTAGAACAGCTTCCCTTTGCAGAATATTCCATAGCTCACTCTATTTCTATTCTAATATTTTCATGGCATTCTCTCTGTGTTCTTAAAATTTAACTTCATTATTCTTAGTTACAGCACCTTGTAGCTTGTACTAAGCTAAATCAATATTTTGTCTTGCTAATGTTAGTACAGTTAGAGATATTTGCAGATCTTTAGACCTCCCTCTAAGCCAAGTTATACGTACTTTGTTCTTTTAATCTTCCCTTATAAATTACCACCTCACAGCCCTTAAACAAGAGAAAGTCCATTTCCTAATTCTACTGAAATATGTCATTTTTCCTTGATATGACAACAGAGCTTATAGGCATTGATATTCCCTTATTGAAACTACCTTTCTGTCCTCTCTAATACGCTACTTTAGTTAAGTAAAAAGTGAATTCAGAAGGATAAATTCCAAAGGGCATAGTCCCGTAGGGATGCAAAATGCAGACAGAAGGCAGAGGTGCAAAGAAGGAACTAGAAGTTAATGCAATATATAAATAAATAATCCTCTAGCACCAGGAGACAGGGCACTGGAGGTTCAGTCACTAATCATGTACCTAGAAAGAGGTTCTACAGCAGACACCAGGGCTTACTTGAGGATGAAGGCTGGGAAGAAGGTGAGGATCAAAAAACAATCTATAGGATATTATGCTTATTACATAGGTGATGAAATAATCTGTACCCCAAACCTCTGAGACATGCAATTCATCTATATAGCAAACCTGCACATATACTCCTGAACCTAAAATCAAAGTTAAAAAAAGAAACAGGTTCTACAGCCACTGCTCTTCCACCAAAGTGGTATGATGAGATACGAAACACCATGCACTAGTGTGCATGCTTCCTCTGCCCCAGTGGCCTGCAGTTCAAGATTTAAAAGTCAGAGAAAGAGGAACACATAAAGGAAAGTGGGAATGACCAGGCAGTAAACTAGGAGAAAAACCAAGAGAGTATAATATCCAGCAATCCAGCAGAAATGGTGGTACAAGAAGACATGGTTAACAGGATCAGATGCTACTGAGAGGTTGAGTATAAAGAGGACAGGGAAGTTACCATTGGATTTTGCAAAATGATGGTCATTGGTGACTCTAACAAGAGATGTTTCAGTTTATTGGAGTGGATAGAGGACAAAATAGAGTGGACTGAAGCCAGAAGTGTGGGCCTGATGCTGTGGGTGGATCTAGGCCTGAGGGGCAGAGTTTGTGCAATTAGTGGGGGATCAAGTACATTTTTAAAAGGTGGAAAACCTTTGACTACTTTCTCTGTCTCATGGTCATGATTCCTCACATCTTATTCTAATATCTTTTCACCATACTCTTAACAGCCATCATGACAACATAATACTTTTGAAGGACTGGGCTTAATTGGGCACTTTGGAATGAGTGTCCCCTCCTACTCCTCCTCTAGTTATGTTCAAAAGTCATTCAGAGGTGTGGAAATGAAGTGATTGTGAAAAACTTTTTCCTGAAGTTCTGCCATGAAAGGAAGTAGAGAAATGGGGCAATAGCCAAGGGAGAAAAAGAGGTTAATGAGTTGCATTTGCCTATTTAATAGAAGAGAGAGCAGAGTATGTTTGAATACCATTGAGAATGTTTCAATAAAAAGAAAAATGGAGGGGATGGGATCTAGAGGACAAATGACAGTGCTAGCCTTTGAAAGGGGTTTGAATTCTTCAGCCATTGTAATAAGAGGGAAAGCAGAGCACGGATATGGAATCAGGGATAAATATCTATTAGAGGGCTGCTGTGAAGATTTCAGCAAGGTAATAATATGAAGCCTGGCCTATTGACTGGCACATAGAAGGTGCTTAATGAATATTGCTTCCCCGCCCTTCTGCTCATCCTGAGCTCCCTCGTTCTCTTGTATCCAGTCCACACTCCCCAGTCTGGCATTGCTGTCCCCCTATAACTACCCAACCCTTTTTCTATCTTTTCCGTGACAAGAATCCTTCACTCTGTTGAGGCCCATTTTCCCCCAACAATACATATTGTTCAGTTTTCCCCAAAAAATCACTTTCACACTACTCCTCAATTTTCCTGTAGGCTTCTGTCAGGCAATATCACCATCTTCTCCATCATTTCTCCTTTATCTTTCAATTCAACAACCAATTCTGACATCTAGATAATGAGCATCAGCCCACCAAGTTCCCACTCAGCCCTCTTAGACAAGACTTTTATTTGATCCTCTTACTAATTTTTCCTACTCCCTTTGTTTTCTAAGAGATTCTCAAATAATTTATATCCGCAAAATTGTGCATGTTAATATCTACAGAAGAATGACTTCATCTTCTAGATTTCCATGTTTCTTGGAAGCATATGGAGAGTTAACTTGTCAGCTAAGATAGAGTTTCTCCATTTTCTCTAGACAAGTCAATATGGTGAAGATAAAATATATAGTAATTCTGAATAGAAGATCTTATTATGTAGACATCTATGAGCTTTGGTTTTTATCCCTTTGTATTGGATATTATTATCATGTTTAACTGCAATATCTCCAAAAGCACTGTCATGGCTAATTTTTGTGCATCAGTGTTGAGAGTTTAAATTCAATGCCATAAAAGTATTATAGTTAGTAACATTCACGAAATTTGGGGAATTCTTGAACATGTGGGTTATTGACACCAAGAGACTCTTTCAGGCATTCCATGAC
Source organism: Hylobates moloch (assembly GCF_009828535.3). Taxonomy (NCBI): domain Eukaryota; kingdom Metazoa; phylum Chordata; class Mammalia; order Primates; family Hylobatidae; genus Hylobates; species Hylobates moloch. Next base: position 87,081,875 of record NW_026652282.1, on the reverse strand, counting down.
ATTAGAGCAGGTGCAGGACAGACAAGCAAGTCTTCTCTAAAAACCTTATGTGGAAACGAAAACTGTCATTGAATTTTCGTAAGAAAAATATTTCTGGAATTTTTATTTTATTTTATTTTAGTAAATGGTCCTGTAAGATATCTCACTGATGCCTTTTTCCAAATGTGGTATATGTTTGGCTTCTGTATATATGTAAGTGTCTGTGTATGTTGTAAGAGGTAGTCGTTGGCCTTGGAAACTCTAAAATACCAGAGATTGATCCATGAGCCAGAGAAGCCAAGATTTGATCAAAAATTTAGATTACTGTTTCTACATTGCTATTAACTAGCTGTATGATCTTGACTAAATAAATTAAACTTTCTGTGTTCTCATTTCTAAAATCTTAATGACGGGATTTGGCCTGGATCCATGATTGTCTATGCTCCAGGGTGTTTCAGGGGCCTGTGTTCTTGGGCGCTGGGAGTGGGAAAGGGGCAATGAGGTGACCAGAAGTTTAGAATTAAGAAGGGATAAATTCAGGTAACGTGTCTTTCTCGTAGACATTGGTCAAATTTGGGAGGAGGAGTTACTTTTGATTTTGTCTCATTACCAAAAGAATGATACTGATGCCTCATGATCTTCCACAGAGGCCATGGTTGGTAGAGGGAACCATGTAGACTATGTGAGATACTGGATTAAAAACATAAAAGACTCATACAAAAAAAAAGCAATGCTGTGAAATATTTGTTCAGTGGATGACAGTAGATATTTAACACTGTACTAAGGAGAATAAAGAAAAGATGTTCAGCAAACTTAAGTGGAGAATAAGATGCAAGAAGTCAGATTAAATTCTCATGGAATAAAAGGTACACATTGCTTTTAGTGTAATCTCTTTAAATATAGAGATGCTTTAAGTATAATTGGAGTTATGTAATTTTTTCTCCCTTGACCAGTAAATCCTTTTTAATATTTTATTTGTGAGAATAAGTGAGATAATGCAAAAACACTTTGGATTATTTGTTTTAATGAACATTAGCTCCATGGGATATAAATAGGTATTAGGTAAAAAGTGAGTTCCATAGCCAAATAAAGCTACATTAAACCATGTTAATTTTTTTCTTCCCCTGTGGGACCTCTCAGAGATTATTAGTTTCTTAATGTGAATTGTAGACTCTGGCTTACAGTGTTTCCCCAATTTTTTGAAAGTGATTCCCTTTATGTGAACAATTAGATGTGTCACAGAACACACTGGTGAATGTAGTTTTTAATGAAACACTTAACATAAAATCATGATAACATTATAATCATTAACTTGAAAATTGAGATATAAGAAAACAAGGAAAAATGTGTCTAGGGCTTGAACAAAGACGTTGAATGATAATTAGACTTCATAAATCTAAAATAAAAATTGGTGCACTTAAGCAAAATACAGACGTACTACAAACAGATCTTGAACAGCTTTATTTAAAGACAGCACAACCGACCAAGTACAAGAATGAAAAATATATAAAATCTAAATACATAAGTATTTATAAATTCACCATGCTCCAGGAGCATGTATTTATATTCGTAACACCTCATGTATATAAATGGAATGTCTCCTACTTCTCTAACATTCTGGACTTATACTTTCTTTTACTATCTAAAGAAAAGAACTCAAATCCTTGTTCTTATGTAATTGCAGGAAATCCAGCACTTTTTTGATATGCCCTTATATTTCTTGGTCATTGTCATTACCTTTAATTCTGAATTCTAGCTTCCCAGTCAATCCTTGATCAACTTCAGCAATCTTGGCATAAGTTCTTTCTCTACACTGACTCACTCCAAATGTTAATACAACCCACTATGCATGACTCTTCATGGTACTACTCACACACTGCTTTTGCATGTACAGGTTGAATGTTCCTAATACAAAAATGCAAAATCTGAAAAATCTGAAATGCTCCAAAATCCAAAACTTTTTAAAAATTTAATTTTTAAATTGTTTCCTTTGGTGTGCAGAAGCTTGTTAACTTCACGTGATCCTATTCGTCCATTTTTGCTTTGGTTGCATTTGCTTGTCAGGTACTGCTCAAGAAATTTTCGCCCCGACCAAGGTCCTGGAGATTTTCCTCAATGTTTTCATAGTTTGCGGTCTTGGATTTAAGTCTTTATTCCATTTTGATTTGATTTTTGTATATGGTGAGAGATAGGGCCTAGTTTCTTTCTTCTGCATATGGATATCGTTTTCCCAGCACCATTTATTGAAGAGACTGTCTTTTCCCCAGTGTATGCTTTTGGCATCTTTGTCGAAAATGAGTTCACTGTAGGTATGTGGATTTTGTTTTGGGTTCTCTATTCTATTTCATTATTCTGTGTATCTGTGTTTATGCCGGTACCATAATGTTTTGGTTACTATTGCTCGGTTATATAATTTGAAGTCAGATAATGTGATTCTTCCATTAGAATAGCTTTGGATATTCTCAGTCTTTTGTGGTTCCATATACATTTTAGGATTTTTTTTCTATTTCTGTGAAGAATGTCATTGGTATTTTTATAGGGATTGCATTGAATCTGTATATTGCTTTGGGTAGTATAAACATTTTAACAATATTGATTCTTCTAATCCATGAACATGGAATATCTTTCCATTTTTTGTTGTCCTCTTCAATTTCTTTCATCAGTGTTTCATAGTTTTCATTATGGAGATCTTTCATTTCTTTTGTTAATTCCTAGGTATTTAATTTTATTTGTGGCTATTATAAACAGAATTACTTTTTTATTTCTTTTACAGATTGTTCAATATTGGCATATAGAAATGTTACTGATTTTTTAAAATATTGATTTTTGTATTCTGCAGCTTTACTGAATTTATCAGTTCTAATAGTTTTTTGGTGGAGTCTTTAATTTTTTTCAAATATAAGATTATATCATCTGCAAAACAGTATAATTTTACTTCTTCCAAAATCTGAAACTTGAGCACCTGCATGATGCTCAAAGGAAATGCTCATTAGAGCATTTCGGAATTCAGGTTTTCAGATTAGGGATTCAACCAGTAAATATAATGCAAATATTCCAAAATTTTAAAAAATCCAAAATTCAAAACATTTCTGGTCCCAAGCATTTCACATAAAGGGTACCCAAACCTGTAACAGGCTTTCACTAAAGGTTAGCCTAAGTGAGGAAGATTGCTGCACAGAGCAGGTAACAACTTGTAGACATTGACTATTGGGCTTCAGTTCTTCTCATGGTTGTATTCCAGTACTGGCCAATGATTCTGAAGCCCATTCCCCCATCAATGCTTTTCTGCAGATTCCTGGTCCCAACTCTTGTCTTTTTTGCTGTCTGGTAGAAAATTCAAAATGTTGTTATCTTCATGGGAAAATCAATTAGTTCCCATTTATTTCAACCTCTACCCTCTGCTCAGGGCCTTTCCTTCATAACTGAAAGACTCATTAATGTGTTTCCTCAAACAAACCAGATGTCTTTGTTCCTCCCACCTGGACTGCAGAAACAGCTGCAGTTACTTAAACAACACTCTTTTCTTTCATAAAATAGTTTTTGCCAAATATAAAAGAATATCATGGTTAATGGATTCCTTAAAAAGGGAAGCACTACAAGAAACACTGACAGGCATTTACAAATGGCTTTTTCTTATAAATAATGTATGAACACAGTTTTGCAATGTTATTTTCATGTTTATTTTGCAGTAACATAATATAATAAGTTTTATGTTGAGATCAGTGAGGTTCTTTGTGCTTTAAGAAATCAAATCAACTTTACAGCCCCATATCCAAAAAGAGGAAAAGAGGAGTATATTGCAATATTGATGAATGAATAAAAAATGTGAAACAATTTTCAACATTAATCCTATGGGTGTTTAAGATTAATTTGACATTTAGGGGCAGGCCAGAAACATACTGAAGTCAAAGATAAAGTCTAATCAGCTTATACTTTGAGGAGAGTATAGCAGTCTAATCATTTAGAGGGCAGAAGTAATTGTTTCAACTTCAATTCTGTTTTACAAAAAAGAGCTCGTTCTAACCACATGGTTGCCCAATAAATAGTGCTATAAGGGTTCAAATAAAATTATATTAAAGGGTTTACTTGTTGTAACAAAGTTTTAACTTTCTCCTGTGATAATAAGCAGGGAGAACTAGAAAAAGTATTTTGAAACTTCCCTGTTTTCTTCCTTGAGCCTAAGACAAGAAGACTAAAGAGTGTGTGAAACTGATAATAGTTCTAAACAGGAACAAAACAAGGTATCTTAAAAGAGTTTTTGTCTATAATAATCCCCCTACAATACACAGTGGTAAACATTGTAAGTTCATTTCCAAATGTCACTACAGAGAAAATGGTTCAGAAAGACAAAGCCTGACTTGCTATAAGTAGGCATAGAAAATGTATTTCTATCCAAAAAAAAATTACTCAAGAAAACAAAAGAAAATTGTGAAAAACACTGTAACAACTGTACTCACACATCAGAAGTTGGAAAGAAGTTAACAGAAAGATAACAACTAATGAGAATCCCTGGACAAATCTGTAACTGACCCATCTCTATCAACATAAACATGCTATCTTCTTTTACTGAAGTCTGCCCAACACATCTCCCAGAAGCTATACCTTATAAGGAAGTTAGAGAGTTGTAAAAGCTTTCAGTTATTGGTAACAATTCCTATTTTTTCTTTTGATTGGAGAATTATAACAAATATTCTCTGCTCAACCAGTAAATATTTCAGAGACTGCCACTTGCCCTAAACAAAACCAGCAATGTCAAATTTTCACAACTTTTGTTACCATCAGTCCTCACCTGTTTCTGAACCCCTAAGAACAGAACTTCTATGCTCTCTTGGGCTACTTTAAACATTGTAAGAGCCTAAGTTCTTAATTATCTGTGCTTGATAGTTATCATAGCTGAATCCAGAGGGTAGACTTTCGAAAAAGAAAGTGTTGTATACATATGATCTAAAGATCACCTGGAAGATGAAAGGACTGTTTCTAGTTCCATATTAAAAGCAGAATTTGATTCTAAGTCTCCCTATATCACCCATTGCCAGAATGCTTCAAAGCAAAATTGTATGATGGGCAGAAAGCAATTTGTCTAGGAAAAGTGCCAAATGAGAATTTGAATTTGACACAAGGGACTATTCTCATTAAGTGAACTGTTAGATGCAGAACATACAATAAAACAAGACAAATGATCTTTTTTTGCAAAATATTATTTCTATCTTTTGAATCGTATTCTAAAGAAGTATAATAATTGCCAAATACATGAAGAGGCTCATTTCACAGTTTCAGTTAATATGAGCTACATACAGTTCTTCAACTACATTCTCTATCCTCAGCAGGAAGCCACTGTCTTTGAAAATATTTTAGAAAATAAAGATAATTGAAATGGAAAAAATCACTTTTAGGCTCTGAGAGTTTTAACTAGTGAATTAATTCAAATAATGCCACCCTTTTGAAATAAACAAGTACTTACAAAAACCACCTGCCCCAATAAGAGTAAAATATAATGTACTTATGTTGCCAAAAGGCTTTCTTATTAAATGTCTATTCTGCTTTTTTATTCTTCTTACCACTTTACTGACTATTTGGAGCAATTAAACTTAGAATTAAAAGAGATTTTTCTTTCCCTAAGCATTATGTTTAATATTACCTTCCAAACATATCTGATATTATTTGGAATCCAAATATAACAAAAATTAATGGAGTAAAACTATTTGGAAGAACGTCCTCAAGCTCTTGGTACACTCTTCAAAAATATTTTTTGAGGTGCCATTTTGTGTTGGACACTGTTCTAGGTACTGGAGATGCAGCAGAACAGACGTACACAGGGTTTCTGCCATTAAGAGTATTAGATTATATCAGAGAAGACAGATAATAAACAGAATAAGAATTAATCATATAGCATAACTTCAGGTAGTTATAACTGCTAGATAGCAAAATAAAACAAGAGGCTGGAGCATGATGGTGTAATTTTAGATAGGGTGATCAGGGAAGACATCTGATAAGACCTTTGACCAAAATAAAGAATGTGAGAGAAGATTCGAAAGTTTCAGACCCCTGAAATGACATTTCTTTTTTTTTTAACCCAGCATTTGCTGAACATTTATTATATATCAGGCAAGACCTAGGGGCAAGTGATACAAAGCAACTAAAATTGGGGTTCCTACTTTCAAAGGACTCACAGTCAAGTGGAGCAGATAACTTGAGAATGCTAATCTTTATGTTGTGATTAGCTCTTTACAGGAGGGCAGTGTCAGACCAACAAAATTATAAAATAGGGAAGGGTTATATTAGGTCACTAACATTCTATCTCCTTTCTACACCAATTTCTCTTTCATCTAGTGCCTTATGTTTTTCATTTTCATGTATATACATCTCTGCTTCACAGCTGCTATCAAAAAGTACCAAGATTCAGCAGCCTTAGAATCTTCTGATCTTAAACTGTAGAAATCCACCTGAAGGCATTTCACAGGTTTTGGACCCTTTCTGAGCCCTTCTCCACAAGAGAAAATCTACTTGCCCACTAACCATTTCCTCCATGAGATAGAACGGTGTAATGCAGCCCTCCAAGAGCAGATATTTGAAATTTAAATACAGTCTTCCAGAGGCCCCAAAGGAGCCACTGAAATAGGGGAGGGCATCTCTACCTCTGAGGAGGCTGGTGGGGGAAGCTTTCAATGTCTCTCACATCCTATTTAATAAGACAGTCTCTTATGCCAACTATATGTGTGGTTAGCACCCATGAAAAATCACAGAGCTGAAAGTCAAGGAGCCTGGGATATCCAAGAAAAGACTCTTCGAACTTCCTCAGTAACCTAGAGTGTTGTTTTAAACTTCGTCCGGTTCTTGACCAAACTATTGAGATAGAGGAGAGAAGGATGTGTCTGTAAGTCATTTAATACGTGTGACTGTGAATCCTTTAGAAAAGAGGCACTTAAAAATAAAATAGCAGAATCTTCAGAAATTATACAATCTGATTCTTCTTTATTTTCTCTGAGAGCAAAATGAGAATAAATGAATTGTTTGGAAACAGTCACATTTCTTACATCCCCTCATCCTTCTAAGTGCTGGGCTGCCTAGCTTTACAAGAGTTTCAGTAAACTTAGTCTATAAATATTTCAAATCTGTATGTTAAAAAATAAATTTATCTATAGATATATATAATGTGTGTATATATGTATATACACAATGTATGGGATGCTGCATCTAATTATGTATTTTCTTTATATTTTTAAAATTTTTCTCATGGGAAATGAGAACTGACATAAATCTTATGAAGGATAGGAACAATATAGAGAGGGTTCAGAAGTATACATTAAGCGTTACCTCCACACACTTACCAGTTCCTACAATTTATATGGTTGATGTGAATGCTCATACCCTAAATGTATTGTCTAAGGACAAGGGCTATGCATGCATTGATTGCCATTATGTATCTCCAGCTCTGTACTCTACTTTTCTGTCATATGGTAAGCATATGCTCAAATATTATTTACTATTTGAATAAATGGGGTAAAAAGGAAGGCAGAAAGAAAGGGAAGAAAAAAGAAGGTTCAAGTTAGCTTATCATAGGCAAATACCCACGTATTGTTTTGGGCAGTCCAATCCTAGTCATAATCAAAAACACCTAAAGAACAAGTAAACTTAATAGAGTAGGCGTAGTTATGGCAAATGAAAATGGGTTAACATCATAGATATCTGAGTCTCTTGAAACAATCGATCTCCTGAGAATTCCCCTGTACGCTAAATAATTACTCAGGGCAGAGATGCCGTCAGTGCTGGCTGGTGTTTTGGGAAGAATTGCACTGCTGATGGACTGGGAAGTGACCCAGTGAGGCAAACAGCAGAGAGGTCCATAATTCTTGAGCTTATATGTATAAAAGCCCTACGGCCACCCATAAACTCCCAGCAGCATACCTAAGAATGGGCTTTCCCTCCATCTCACTGATCTCTTTTTGTTCTTCTTTTAACCGATTTCATGGAGATAAAAATATGTAGGACAATTCCTCAGTATAATTTTCCCTGACCCACACAGCCCTTCAGATGGCCCTAGAGCCACAGCAGCCTAGAACTAATATCCATGGTCCTACTGAAAGAATAAGCACTAAAAGATTGAAATGACATTTGTGTTGGAGACCCTGACCTTGCATTACAATTGGATGCAAACCAGAACTTTCACTTAAGTACATCTCAAGGGATTTCTGGAATGTTTACATGGATTCTCTGGAAATAATTCAAGTCTATCTCCTTAAGTTAGATCTGATAATCAGATTAGAGCTGAAGAGAAACCAGACGCCAACTGATTTTGCAGTGTGGCTTTGTCTTAGAAACCTGCTGACACTGTTCAAATAAACATGATAAATTATGTGAAAAGAAACGGATATGCTAAAGCAGAAATGGAATATCTTTAAACATATGCCTAGTCACCTAATTTAGCATAAAGTCTTCATTCTCCCTTATCTAATATACATTATATAAGAGGCGTCATTTATTTTTTCTCTCCTCTGTCCACCTTGCTGAGTTACTGTTCAAGTCCACAAGGAGTGTGGGGTTTCCCAAAACACTGGCCAATGCTGGGGCATCTCTGTCACCTGATAATTACTAGATTCCCAGAGGTAACAATAAGAGCTAACACATATTGAGAGCCTAGGTGCCAGACACTGTGCTGAAACATAACAATAGTTTCTAACATTCATTGAGCCCTTACTACATACATGCCAGGCGCTATGCAGGTTTTACATATATAATCAATTTGCATTTTCATAGCCTTATGTAGTAAGTACTAATGTTATGAATCCTCACTTTATAGATGCTAGACCAATCTGTCTCCATGAAATAAAGACATCAGAATGTCATTCAATGTAAATCCCTGGTCCATCCTGTCCAGAATTCTGTCTGTCACAACAACAGCAGCAGAAGCTGCTAAATGCTTGACTGCATTATTTCCTTTAAACCTTACAATAACACTCTGAGTTAGAACTATTATTACTTCCATTTTACAGAGAAGGAAACTAAGTTTTAATGAGATTAAGAAACTGCCCATCTCAGGCCCAGTGATACACACCTATAATCCTAGCTCTTTTGGAGGCAGAGATGAAAGAATCTTTTGAGGCCAGGAGTTCAAGACTAGCCTAGGAAACATGGTGAGACCTGCCCCCACCCCCCGCCCCCACCGCCCCATCTCTACAAAAAATTTAAAAAATAGCTGACTGTAGTGGCACACACCTGCAGTTCTAGCTACTCAGGAGGCTGAGGCAGAAGAATCACCTGAGCACAATATTTGGAGCCACTGCACTCCAGGCTGAGTAACAGGGAAACCCTATCTAAAAACAACAACAACGAAAACACAATCACTTCCTAGGGCCACACATTGCACATGATGCACATGAGATGGGTAAGGCAGAACTTTAATACTCAGGTTTCAGGTTTCTTTGGCTCCAAAATCTGGGACCTTTCCCCTGCTCTCCAGGGTCTCTTATGATTCCTATATTCAGGAAGCAAACCAAATATCCTTTATGTGAATTTTATATATGAGTTAGAGAGATTTTAAATTCAAAGTTTATTTTAATCATAACCAGAAATCACTTTAATTAAAAATGAACAGTTGAGTTCTATAATTACTTTTGAGGGAGTCCCTGAACATCAGGATAAGGTTAGAGAAAAATTGTTGTCAGGTTTATTTCTAGCTCAATTTTTAAAAATCAGAACTTCTACTATTATAGTGTAACTCTTTTGGGGGAATTTCCAAGAGTATTTTTAGCAAGCAATAAGACATTCCTTTGTTATCCTTTAACTGTTATGTTTCAAGAACAGAGTATCTATTACCTACTGATTATGAGGGTTGGATATTTCTCTCATAACAGATGGTCTTTTGTTCATGTCTCAATTCTACTGACTTTCTAATTGCTAATATATGTGTTACTACTAATTATACCTTAGTAATCTCATTCCAGTAAGAAGGCACTTATGGCTGTTTTTTATAGAGCTAGTGTATCCATGTTTTTTATAGAGCTAGTGTATAGAGCTAGTGTAGTATCCATGAACTAGATTCTAGTTATGACATAAACTTCACACAATAGTTGAAGGTATGGTTTTCTTCAGATTTCTGTAAACAAAGGAAGAGAAGAAAAAATATATTCTACAAGAAAGCAAAACATTCTACTAAAGAATACAGCCATATTCTCCCAGGCTACTCAATTCCATACTTGAATACTCCCATTGCATGCCTGCCCAGTGACCAACCAACCTTGGTTTATAATTGACTAAAAATAGAGAACCATAAATAAAATACTTGGCCTAGTGCATGGACACATTATAAGTAAGCCCTCAAGAATTGGTAACAACTGTGATTAAGATGACTGGCTATTTTTCAGATAGCCATAGCAACCCCTGGTATTTCTTAGCTATCTCACTCTGAGAGGCTCCAATCTCCTTTTAGGTTACTCTTTCTATTTAAACTCAGTAGTTACATAGGGAATGTAAGAGATCAATATCTTGGCAGTGCATGTTGGAAATAGAAAAAAACAAGGGCCTTGAGTAATTTGCTGGGAATGAAAAGTGAGTTAGTGCAGGAACCCCAAATAGTATTCAAATTTCTTAACTCCTTTCTTTTGTATTTTTCCATATATTTAGGCTTGAAATATCTGAATGGACTAAGGTAATATCACATGCATACATTATTTTATTTAAATCTCTCAATAACACTATTTGTTATTGTTGTTGTGATCCCTGGTTTTTAAATGACAAAACTGAGGCGCAGAGAGGTTAAACTATGTTAAACATAGTACTGCCTTACTATGTAATTCGTGTGATTATAGAAAAAGCATAGTTTGGTTTATGGATATGAAACTGTGGTCTAGAGAGGAACACAAATACCGAAACCACTATTTATAATACATCAACAACACTGCTCAAAGTAAGGCATATGCAAATTGCTATGGAAGTACAAGAGAAGGCAACTGAAGTGAGGCTTCACAGAGGAGATACTTTTTGAGCTGCAGTTGATAGAAAGGTAGAAGGAGGGCATACTTAGCAAAGGAATGCACATAAAAAGGCACAGGATAACAAATAACCATGATGTGTTCATTCATGGCTAGAGGGTAATAAGAAGGTAAGGATTAGGAAGAGATGAGGCTAGACAGGTCAGATCATGCAGCGCTTTGCTCCTCTTGGGTAGCTGGCACATTTAAAAGTATTCTGAAAGACCAATCTATGAAGAGTTTATAGCAGATATTAAAGCTCTATGTATTTTAACCCTTCCAGTCTATTTAAATTGCCCTTTAAGAGATGACTTCTGAAAATGCCAAGCCTTAACTCAAAGAAAGAGTCTAATTGTGGGAATTCCAGGCACACGTAGTGGGGGGAACCACTTTTGGTCAAGAGGCCTCTCTTAGTAACCTTTTGTGTTGCATTCAGTAGCTTACCTAAGAACAGATGAGAATCAGCTTTGTTAATTGCAGTCCACTATTTGCTGGAACATGTGAAATGCACTGGTGTCAGCAATGTTTTTGCTCTTAGTCACTTTTTTCCAAACTTCCTACCATAAACAGTCTTCCTCTTACCTTTCTTTTCTATTTTATGGTTTTTTCTTCTATTTACTTTTATTGCTAGACATGTTTCCACTTGCCCATGGCCTCTCACCTACTAGTTCTATTTTGCTCATACTCGGCTCTTACTCCGTCTCCACTCTCTATTATGTTACTCTTTATTATACTCAATTATGCAACCTCTTTGCATTCTTCTCTATTTTTCAATAACACTATAATTGTACACTGAAAGGTTTTGTGTCCTTAGGTTGTTAAGATCTAGAGTTTGTAATGTTTTTAAAAGCTATTCTCTCTCAAAGAACAATTCAGAAACATAAAAGTGTGATAGAAGTGGTCAATAATTTTCCTTTGAGGGACAATCACTCCTTCCCCTTAAAAACAAAGTCTGACTTACTTGCATAGGTATTTTTTAAAAATCTCTGAGTTCAAATTTATTAAAGCTACAGTTAATTTTCACTTAATAAAAATGTTTTCTTCTGATAGAAGTTTCCTGTTTTTTAACAGGCATTTTTCCTACAATCCTTAAATAACTAAGATCAGAGCAGAACTGAAGGAGATAGACACAAAAAAATCCTTCCAAAAATCAATGAATCCAGCAGCTGGTTTTTTTTTAAAGATCAATAAATATATAGACCACTAGACAGACTAATAAAGAAGAAAAGAGAGAAGAATCAAATAGACACAATACAAATGATAAAGGGGATATCACCACTGATCTCACAGAGATACAAACTACCATCAGAGAATACTATAAACACCTCTATGCAAATAAACTAGAAAATCTAGAAGAAATGAAAAAATTCCTGGACACATACACCCTCCCAAGGAAGAAGTCAAATCCCTGAATAGATGAATAACAATTTCTGAAACTGAGGCAGTACTTAATAGTCTACCAACCAAAAAAAGTCCAGGACCAGACGGATTCACAGCCAAATTCTATCCCAGGTACAAAGAGGAGCTGGTACCATTCCTTCTGAAACCATTCCAAACGACAGAAAGAGAGAGAAACCTCCCTAACTCATTTTATGAGGCCAGCATCATCCTGATACCAAAACCTGGCAGAGACACAACAAAAAAAGAAAATTTCAGATCAATATCCATGATGAACATTGATGCAAAAATCCTCAATAAAATACTGGCAAACTAAATCCAGCAGCACATCGAAAAGCTTATCCACTACGATCAAGTTGGCTTCATCCCTGGGATGCAAGGCTGGTTCAACATACACAGATCAATAAATATAATCCATCACATAAACAGAACCAAAGACAAAAAGTATATGATTATCTCGATAGATGCAGAAAAGGCCTTTGACAAAATCCAACAGCCCTTCGTGCTAAAAATTCTCAATATACTAGGTATTCATGGAATGTATCTCAAAATAATAAGAGTTATCTATGACAAACCCACAGCCAATGTCATACTGAATGGGCAAAAACTGGAAGCATTCCCTTTGAAAACCGGCAGAAGGCAAGGATGCCCTCTCTCTCCACTCCTATTCCACATAATATTGGATGCTCTGGCTAGGGCAATCAGGCAAGAGAAAGAAATAACGGGTATTCAATCAGGAAAAGAGGAAGTCAAATTGTCTCTGTTTCCAGATAACATGATTGTATACTTAGAAAACCCCATTGTCTCAGCCCAAAATGTCCTTAACCTGATGAGCAACTTCAGCAAAGTCTCAGGATACTAAATCAATGTGCAAAAATCACAAGCATTCCTATACACCAACAACTAACAAACAGAGAGCCAAATCATGAGTTAACTCCCATTCACAATTGCTTCAAAGAGAATAAAATACCTAGGAATCCAACTTACAAGGGATGTGAAGGACCTCTTCAAGGAGAATTACAAACCACTGCTCAAGCAAATAAGAGAGGACACAAACAAATGGAAAAACATTACATGTTCATGGATAGGAAGAATCAATATCATGAAACTGGCCATAGTGACCAAGGTAATTTATAGATTCAATGCTATCCCCATCAACCTAACACTGACTTTCTTCACAGAATTGGAAAAAACTACTTTAAATTTCATATGGAATCAAAAAAGGGCCCGCATAGCCAAGACAATCCTAAGCAAAAAGAACAAAGCTGGAGGTATCACGCTACCTGACTTCAAACTATCCTACAAGGCTACAGTAACCAAAATAGCATGGTACTGGTACCAAAACAGATATACAGACCAATGGAACAGAACAGAGCCCTCAGAAATAACACCACACATCTACAACTATCTGATCTTTGACAAACCTGACACAAACAAGCAGTGGGGAAAGGATTCCTTATTTAATAAATGGTGTTGGGAAAACTGGATAGCCATATGCACAAAGCTGAACCTAGTTCCCTTCCTTATACCTTATACAAAAATTAACTCAAGATGGATTGAAGACTTAAATGTAAGACCTAAAACCATAAAAACCCTAGAAGAAAGCCTAGGCAATACCATTCAGGACATAGGTATAGGCAAAGACTTCATGACTAAAACACCAAAAGCAATGGCAACAAAAGCCAAAATTGACAAATGGGATCCAATTAAACTAAAGAGCTTCTGCACAGCAAAAGATACTATCATCAGAGTGAACAGGCAACCTACAGAATGGGAGAAAATTTTTGCAATCTATCCATCCGACAAAGGGCTAATATCCAGAATCTACAAATAACTTAAACAAATTTACAAGAAAAAAACAACCCCATCAAAAAGTGGGCAAAAGATATGAACAGACACTTCTCAAAAGATGACATTTATGTAACCAAGAAACATATGTTAAAAAGCTCATTATCACTGGTCATTAGGGAAATGCAAATCAAAAACACAATGAGATACTATCTCATACCAGTTAGAATGGCAATCATTAAAAAGTCAGGAAACAACAGATGCTGGAGAGGATGTGGAAAAATAGGAATGCTTTTACACTGTTGGTGGGAGTGTAAATTAGTTCAACCATTGTGGAAGACAGTGTGGCGATTCCTCAAGGATCTAGAACCAGAAATACCATTTGACCCAGCAATTGCAGTACTGGGCATGTGCCCAAAGTATTATAAATCATTCTACTATAAAGACACATGCACCCATATGTTTACTGTGGCACTGTTCACAATAGCAAAGACTTGGAATCAACCCAAATGTCCATCAATGATAGACTGGATAAAGAAAATGTGGCACATATACACCATGGAATACTATGCAGCCATAAAAAAGGATGAGTTCATGCCCTTTGCAGGCATATGGATGAAATTGGAAAACATCATTCTCAGCAAACTAACACAAGAACAGAAAACCAAACACTGCATGTTCTCACTCATAAGTGGGAATTGAACAATGAGAACACATGGACACAGAGTGGGGAACATCACACACCAGGGCCTGTAGGGGGGTTGGGGGGCTAGGGGAGGGGTAGCATTAGGAGAAATATGTACTGTAGATGACAAGTCGATGGGTGCAGCATACCACCATGGCACATGTACACCTACGTAACAAACCTCCACGTTCTGCACATGTATCTCAGAACTTAAAGTATAATATAAAAAAAGGAAAAGAAAGAAAGAGAACCTTAGCTTGGAAGATATACAGTTTTAAGAAGAGAATTATAATCATTACACATTCTATACATGCCACAAAATATCACATGTACTCCATAAATATGTGCAAATATTATGTAGCAATAAAAAATAAAGTGAAGCTATGTTCCCTGGGGAAAAATATTTTTATAACATCAAGGGCTGAAAAAAACTTTAAGAAATCATCCTTTCTCATTTATTCTACTTGTCTCTCCACTTATACTCATGATATAAAAAAGAATCATAAGCCATCCACATTCCAGGTACTTCAGTTCAAGTCACTGAATACCCACTATGTGCCTGGTGCTTATAATGCTAGATTTGTTGATTCATATCAAAGGAGTCAGGGCAGTTATGCCCTGTTTACCAGCAGCTTATGAGCCAACTGAGGAGATAAAACAAATACATGTAACACTTTTTATGTAAGGCAATATGTACTGAGCCACTGATTATATGCTATAAAACACAACAGAAGAAAGAGATCAATGTGGAAAAAGAGTCTTTGTGAAAAAATTTGTGGAGGAGATAAGGCTAGAGCTAGGCTTTGGATAACGAGGAGGATTTTCAGTAGGCAGAAGGGCAAGAAATTAGGTATTTCAAGGGAAGGAAATTTAAAAATTAGATGATTTCTTCACAGAGAAGGAGAATCGTCAGGACAAAGGGCTGGAGCACTGCTCTCCAGAAGCCTCTCTAGTTTCCTCACCCATACCAGCAAGCAAGGTCTAAAACTCTCTCGCCCTCTACAATCTAGGATGTTTCTATTCTAGGATCCTGGTGATATGACACCTCTGTCTCTGGTAGGCAGGAAGTCTGAAGACCTTATGAGGGAGAAGGAGAGTATCGCTACCTCTTTCAATGCGGTTCCTCTACATCCCTCTCTAGTACTTGTGGAACAGTATCCGGATATCTGCTCCCTCCCATCATGACAATAAACCCTGAGGATGCAACTCTTTGATGCTGCTGTTCTGTTGGCATAGCTAGAAGCACAAAAGGAATGGAACTCAAGCCAGAGATCTCACTCAGGGTTTCCAATAACAGTTCTTAATCTTTTCTGGGGTCACAGAGTTGTCCAAGACTCTGATGGAAGCCATAGGACCTCTCACACATATACTCTCTTATCTTTTCTTTAATTATAGCTTACAATATCCCATTGGTTTACGTCCCGCCTGTTACATTTAATAAACAGATGGAAGTAAAGCAAATATAAGAATATCAAGACTCCACTACAGTGTTCCCAAACCAGTGTGCATCACAATTACGTAG
Source organism: Hylobates moloch (assembly GCF_009828535.3). Lineage (NCBI taxonomy): Eukaryota > Metazoa > Chordata > Mammalia > Primates > Hylobatidae > Hylobates > Hylobates moloch. Next base: position 87,065,536 of record NW_026652282.1, on the reverse strand, counting down.
AGAGCCTGATAAAAATGGATATTTGGATGAAGAAAGTTACCTGGCCACACTTTGAGAAACCATGCTCAACAGCCATCCAACCTTACTAAATCCTTTTCACTTGGCACATGGATAAATGAGTTTTACCACCAGAGATCAAATCAGAATACCTCATTTCCTTTTTATAAAAGGTGTGGGTAGGGAAATGATTATAAAGCAGAGAAACTACAATAAAAGAAAATGGAAAAAACCTGATTTCATTGACTGATTAACCTGAGTGCTGCAACCTAACTTACCCTTTGTTGAAATTTTATTGTAACATAAATTAGAACTTGATAATTTTGCATTTTATTATTCTCTCTCTGTGTGTGTGTGTGTGTGTGTGTGTGTGTGTGTGTGTGTGAGAGAGAGAGAGAGAGAGAGAGAGAGTTAGCCTTGCCTGTGCTTTGAGGACTAGTTCTACAAACTAGCACCCAGTTGCTACTAAAATACACATTAATAATACCAAGGTAATGTATAGATTCAATGCCATCCCCATCAAGCTACCAATGACTTTCTTCACAGAACTGGAAAAAACTACTTTAAAGTTCATATGGAACCAAAAAAGAGCCCACATCACCAAGTCAATCCTAAGCCAAAAGAATAAAGCTGGAGGCATCATGCTACCTGACTTCAAACTATACTACAAGGCTACAGTAACCAAAACAGCATGGTACTGGTACCACAACAGAGACATAGATCAATGGAACAGAACAGAGCCCTCAGAAATAATGCCACATATCTACAACTATCTGATCTTTGACAAACCTGACAAACACAAGCAATGGGAAAAGGATGCCCTATTTCATAAATGGTGCTGGGAAAACTGGCTAGCCATATGTAGAAAGCTGAAACTGGATCCCTTCCTTACACCTTATACAAAAATTAATTCAAGATGGATTAAAGACTTAAATGTTAGACCTAAAACCATTAAAATCCTACAAGAAAACCTAGGCAATACCATTCAGGACATAGGCGTGGGCAAGGACTTCATGTCTAAAACACCAAAAGCAATGGCAACAAAAGCCAAAATTGACAAATGGGAATTAAACTAACGAGCTTCTGCGCAGCAAAAGAAACTACCATCAGAGTGAACAGGCAACCTACAGAATGGGAAAGAATTTTTGCAACCTACTCATCTGACAAAGGGCTAATATCCAGAATCTACAATGAACTCAAACTAATTTACAAGAAAAAAACAACCCATCAAAAAGTGAGCGAAGGACATGAACAGACACTTCTCAAAAGAAGATATTTATGCAGCCAAAAAACACATGAAAAATGCTCATCATCACTGGCCATCAGAGAAATGCAAATCAAAACCACAATGAGATACCATCTCACACCAGTTAGAATGGCCATCATTAAAAAGTCAGGAAACAACAGGTGCTGGAGAGGATGTGGAGAAATAGGAACACTTTTACACTGTTGGTGGGACTGTAAACTACTTCAACCATTGTGGAAGTCAGTGTGGCGATTCCTCAGGGATCTAGAACTAGAAATACCATTTGACTCAGCCATCCCATTACTGGGTAGATACCCAAAGGACTATAAATCATGCTGCTATAAAGACACATGCACACTTATGTTTACTGTGGCACTATTCACAATAGCAAAGACTTGGAACCAACCCAAATGTCCAACAAGGATAGACCGGATTAAGAAAATGTGGCACGTATACACCATGGAATACTATGCAGCCATAAAAAATGATGAGTTCATG
>NW_026652282.1:87031997-87058795 GCF_009828535.3 Hylobates moloch | reverse complement strand
TATGGCTGCATAGTATTCCATGGTGTATACGTGCCACATTTTCTTAATCCAGTCTATCGTTGTTGGACATTTGGGTTGGTTCCAAGTCTTTGCTATTGTGAATAGTGCCACAATAAACATACGAAAAATACTATTTTCATGACATTACTTCTTTAATTGAAAATCTGTTCAAGCCAAACAATACCAAGTACTTATCATTAGTCAGAATGCCACCACTCTCTTTTTGTAATTTTGGACAAGTTTCTTTATCTCTTTTAGTCATGATTGCATCTGCTGAAGGTCCCTTCCAGCTTTTAAAGCCTAGGACAATGCCTTCTGCTTCTTCTGTGTCCACTGTACCATCTAGTCGTATGGCACCAGCTTTCACTTCCCAAACCCAAAGAATGGGATCAACAATATCTATTTACTTGTCTGATATACACTGTTAGTTGCCTACAAGCCAGGCAAGTAACAGTGTTTTATATAGCCCTTTATAATATGGGCTCAGACACTTCACACTAAGCTACCAATGATCAGTGACAACTTGATGAGTGATCTGTGTGTTTGATGGAGGTAGGGCCAGTATACTAGAAACTAAGGCTTAGTAAATTAAGAGAATAACTTTTAGATAGTAGAATTGTAGGTGCTAGTTGAAAGAGGTGTGAGTGAAGGAGAGGAAATGTGTGAGCCTTCCTGATGCCAGAAATTGTACCATATGTGGGTTACTTCTTCCACATATAAACAACATAATTCTGGATGAGAATGGTGTTCACTACATCAAAGTTAGATTTAAAAACTCTATTTAGTCCACTTAGTATTCCGTTATTTGAGAAGGACAGACTGGAATGCACACCCCCATCCACAACTATCTTATAAACATATACTATATATTAGAGGTGGGAAGGTCCAGGAGAGAAAATACGGCTAGTTCGGCATAGAGAACCTCTAGAGCTAGAAAAAAACTATCTAAAAAGGTGTGGTGGTTTGGTATACAAGGAATAACTCTATAATGACATATACATTTTTTACTCTTAAACAATTTTTATTTACTAATTTGAATTAGCAGTACATTTCCAAAATGAACAAAAGTTAAAAAGGAAAAACTCTCTCCCCTACCCTATGCCCCATGCACCCATTTCCTCTCACCAAGGTACAAAATATTATCAATTTCTTGGATATCCTTCTGGACATATTTTATGCATAGAGAAGCAAATACAGGCATGTCTAGTATAAGTATTTCTTCTCCCCTTTTTTATTGACCAACTTTCTACACCTTAATTTTTTTCACTTAAAATGCCTTGGAGATCTTTCAATGTGTATACATTAAGATAGTATCCTCCTTTTTAAAGAGTACCCTCATTTTTTATGGCTATATCATATTCCACTATATGAATATGCATAATTTATTTAAATAATCACTTACTGAGATATCTAGATTGTTTTCAATCTTCCACTATTACCAACAAGGCTGCAATGTGTAATCTTGTGAGCATCTCATTCTCTATGTATGTGACTAAACCTGTAGGATAAATTCCTAGCACTGGCTTTAATAAGTCAAAGCATATAGATCTTCATAATTTTGAAGGATATTTCCAAATAACCCTCCATAAGATGGTACCAATTTATTTTCCTACCAGTCATATATGAGAGCACCTGTCTCCTCACATTCTTGCCAACACAGTGTTTTGTTAATTTTTTTATCATTGCCAATCTAATACATGAAAAACGGATGTCTGTATATGTTTAAACAATATTTGTGTTCCATTTTCTTTTTCTTAATCTTTTTTATTTTTTTAATTTTACTTTAAGTTCTAGGGTACATGTGCACAACATGCAGGTTTGATATATAGGTATACATGTGCCATGTTGGTTTGCTGCACTCATCAACTTGTCATTTACATTAGGTATTTCTCCTAATGCTATCCCTCCCCCAGACTCCCACCCCCAGACAGGCCCTGGTGTGTGATGTTCCCCACCCTGTGTCCAAGTGTTCTCATTGTTCAATTCCAACTTATGAGTGAGAACGTGTGGTGCTCGGTTTTCTGTCTCTGTGATAGTTTGCTGAGAATGATGTTTTCCAGCTTCATCCATGTCCCTGCAAAGGACATGAACTCATCCTTTTTTATGGCTGCATAGTATTCCATGGTGTATATGTGCCATAGTTTCTTTATCCAGTCTATCACTGATGGACATTTGGGTTGGTTCCAAGTCTTTGCTATTGTGAATAGTGCAGCAATAAACATATGTGTGCATGTGTCTTTATAGTAGAATGATTTATAATCCTTTGGGTACATACCCAGTAATGGGATTGCTGGGTCAAATGGTATTTCTGGTTCTAGATCATTGAAGAATCGCCACACTGTCTTCCACAATGGTTGAACTAATTTACACTCCCACCAACAGTGTAAAAGCATTCCTATTTCTCCACATCCTCTCCAGCACCTGTTGTTTCCCGACTTTTTAATGCTCACCATTCTAATTGGCGTGAGATGGTATCTCATTGTGGTTTTGATTTGCGTTTCTCTGATGACCAGTGATGATGAGCATTTTTTCATGTGTTTGTTGGCTGCATAAATGTCTTTTTTTTTTTTTTTTTTTTTTTTTTTTTTTGAGACTGAGTCTCGCTCTTTCGCCCAGGCTGGAGCGCAGTCTGCTAATATCCTTCACCCACTTTTTGATGAGGTTGGTTTTTTCTTGTATGTTTGTTTGAGTTCTTTGTAGATTCTGGATATTAGCCTTTTGTCAGATAGGTAGATTGCAAAAATTTTCTCCCATTCTGTAGGTTGCCTGTTCACTCTGATGATAGTATCTTTTGCTGTGCAGAAGCTCTTTAGTTTAAATAGATCCCATTTGTCTATTTCGGCTTTTGTTGCCATTGCTTTTGGTGTTTTAGTCATGAAGTCCTTGCCCATGCCTATGTCCTGAATGGTATTGCCTAGGTTTTCTTCTAGGGTTTTTATGGTTTTAGGTCTAACATTTAAGTCTTTAATCCATCTTGAATTAATTTTTGTATAAGGTGTAAGGAAGGGATCCAGTTTCAGCTTTCTACATATGGCTAGCCAGTTTTTCCAGCACCATTTATTAAATAGGAAATCCTTTCCCCATTTCTTGTTTTTGTATAATGACATATACATTGAAAGATAATAGCCTATGGTATATGAAACTGAAAAAAAAATTTCTCTTTTTGATTAGAAAGTATACTTGTCACTTTGAAAGAGTTGTGTTATAGTTGGAATGTTCACTTAAAAACTCATGTTAAAACTGGGTTGCCATCATGGCAGTGTTAAGATGTGGGAGGTGACTGGGCCATGAAGGCTCCATCTTCATCATCCTCATGCATGAATTAATACCATTATTGTGGGAGTGAGTGTAGTTAGCACAGAAGTTTGGCTCCCTTTTCCTCTGTATTATGTTCTTTCACCCTCTCACCCTTCCACCTTCTGCTATAGGCTGACCCTCACTAGATGCCAACATTGTGATCTTAGATTTCCCAGCCTCCATAACTGTGAGCCAAAATAAACTTTTTTTCTTTATAAGTTGCTCAATCTGTAGTATACGGTTGTAGCAGCTGAAAACAGACTAAGACAGACAGTATTGCCCTTATTATTTTATCAATAGTAAGTAACCAAGTCCACGTCAATGTATAGTGTTTATAGTGCTAAAATGATTCTGAATTTTTCTACTTTGCCTTTGTATAGTTTCTTACCATAGACTTTTTCTCTTCTTGGCATTTCTCTTCTCACTTGTTCTAGGTTTCTGGATCATTTCTGATCTCACCACTAGGTCTGTGTAGTATATCTACATTATCAGTTCACTTTCCCACAGTCACTGTTACAGAATTGCCCTTATTAAAAAGTACATTTCAAGGAAAACATGACTATGTAGTAATTGAATGTTCCATCTTCTTTAAAAGGTAGGAGCAGAGCTCTAGTGTGTATGGCACTGTGCTTAGCATGGATCATTTTTACCTTTGACACTGGTGGATTTTATGTCTAGAATTAAGATTCTAATTCTAGACAGCATTGGAAGAAGCCTTAAGGATTGTCAGGCTCTGCTGCCACCCAATTTAAATCCTAAATCCTATTTTATCACTAGGATTTAAATTAGGATGGAGTTTCCTTCTTCAGCACAAAGAAGTTATACTTTGATATTGAGCCAAATAGTTGTAGATATAAATTGGCCTATGGAATTTTATTGAGATATTATGCTGGAAAAACAGCACTGGCTTGTATCAGATGACCCAGGTTTAGTTTAGTTCTGGACAAATCACATGGTTTGGGACATAGTTTCCACATCTACAAAATAAGAATGTAGGACTATATATATAAGCATTCCAAAGCTGTTTCTGATGAAGAACTATTCTTTTAAATTTCCCCCAAGTCTGAAGAATTGTTTGTTCAACAAATAACTGAGCACCTCTCATTAGTCATAGTTCTCCCATTATATTTTGCAATCAAAGACAAGTAACTTCATTTCTTTCAGTTTCATTATCCCCCACACTTATCTTTATATCTGCTTCAGCACCTTACCAAGACTTTCACTAATGGAAGAGTTGGGGATATAAGTTGTTGGCAGGCATTAAACACAGTTATAAAAGTAAATCACAAGTGGGGAATAAGAAAGGCAGCTGCCAGCCGCTTGAGAGGGGACTATAATTGCAATGATTGTTCTCACAATTGACCAAGGAAGAGTTAAAACCACAGGTAGATTCAAATTTAATAATTGTAGGTCCTAATTCTAACCCACTCATCTCAAGCCTTAAAGGCTCTAACAAGGAGTGCAGTTATCCTACCTATGTGGTGGTAGAGATGATGGTAATAGCAAGGTGTCTCAACTGCAACCCAACAGTGACACAATCTCAAAATGTGCTCTTGCTTCATTCTTGGAAACAGTAGTTCATAGGATTCCAGCTGAGCTTAAGTGCCCAATAATTGATGAACTCATCTGTAATCTAGTGGGATAAAAATTTACTCTCAAATGCATACAGTAATTGCCTGAGACTTACCATTTGATTTCTTCAGTAGAGCTCAGAACTCTAGGATTAGTCAACTACATCTTCCTTGACATGTAATGCCTACATGAATATCCTGAGAAAGTTACATACAAGGAGCTGATGTTGCTTCAAATTAATCAAACATATGTTTGAATTCAACAAGAAATATCCAGTATTATTTTTTCTTCTACAAGTTGTTAGTAATATATATATTATATCTATATACTAATATTTACATTGTTTTCTCTCCAGGTGAAGTGAATTTTTGTGAGATGTTTCCTCCTAGGCACTCATAAATGTCTACATAAAACCAGTCATAAAAAGGCTTATTTCATACATCCCATTTGCTTTCCCCCTCCTTTCTGCAGTAGTTCTGGTCAAAGTTTATACAGTAAGAGCGACACAAATGCCCACTAGGAGGGGAAAAATAACACCCAATATGGCTTTCTCGGAATTAGCAGGATTAATCACAGCTGATAATTGCATTTGCAAATGATGATAATACATCCATCATATAATCTCATTAAATTTTGAAGCACCATGGCTTTTAGAGAGAAAAAAACACAGCAAAAACCTATATTAGGTCAAGATAAAAATCCCCTATGTGTCTGAAATCACAGAATGAATTTCCTTTACTTGCTTTGCTCCTTATCTATACAAAACGTAAGATTCCATAGCTATGAGAATCAGAAATTATTACTTTTGGAGAGTTCATTTCCCTACCAAAACTCTGCTCATTACTTTAAAAGAATAATATTGTAATCTATGATTTCTGAACGAAAATATAGGTAACATTTTTCTAGGGAACATAAGGCTGAGAAGGCTAAAATTTCTCCCCTCTGTTATTTAAGTTTGTATAATTTTAACAAAACTAGCTGAGGAAGTAGAAATGACTAGATATTGACTATTCTTTATGAAGAGTTCAAAGAATTTTTGTGAGGACTAGTCTTCACAAAACTTGGAAATATATGGTAAACTAAAAAGGTAGAGGGAACTAGTAGGCCTATAATATAAGCAGAAGAGGGGGAAAGAGGTACATACAAGAAGAAATATAAGAGAAAGAAAGACCCATGGTAGTAAAGTGCAATCCTTAATGCAATGGAGCAGTGCTTCACAGACATTAATGTGCATACAAATCACAGGGAGAACTTATTCGAATGCACATCGTGATTAAGTAAGTCTGGCGTGAGGCCTGAGATTCTGCATTTATGAGCTCCCAGGTGATGCCCACGTTGTTGGTCCATGGTGCATAGATATATCTATGTTTATAGGCAATCAAGTTATTAAGTGGTCTGGGTTGTTACTGACAACTAAACTGTCTATTTCAGATCAATATCATTAAGTCTTTATTAAGCACTACCCTATACGAAGCATTGTAGGAGGCTACAGGAAGGTAAAATCTTTGTTCCTCTCCTCATTAAACTTACAATCTAGTTGGAGAGGCAATATTTAGAAGGAATAGGTTTCCCCAAAGTCATAGAAATAATCCTTCTTGCCCAGATTTTGTGATTTGCCCTCTACGCAACATGGTACTCAAATACTTTCTTAAAAGAATCCAGAGACAGGGTAGATCGGGGTAGAGGGAGGAAGGCTGAAGGCATGAGCATAGAACATACATGGGAGATTTAATTTCACAGTTTGAAGATATTTCACAGGTGAAATTTTTCCATTAACATTAAACAAAGCAGTTTTCTTCCCCCACCTCACTGAGGGACAGGGACATTTTAACCTTGAACCAAATGTGTGAATTGAATTTAGATAACATCATCTCACATTGTGCAGATGAAACTTCTTAACATGTAAAAGAGGGGTATGGTGAACACCATTTTAAGGCAAATTGTAGTAATACATCGGTATCGAGGTACCGCAAGATCCTTAGTAAAAATGAGTGGAAATAGGATTCAGGGTCTCTCAACATTTTCATCGTTCAGTGAATTTTTAACACTAAATGTGAGCATAATTTGATAAAAATAAAATTATATTTCTTAACCTTGTAAGGTACATGCTCCTCAAAATTTTCATTCTTAGCATAATTTTCAATGTTAAAGGTAGGTAAGACTCCAATAAAAATGAAATTATATTGCTGAACTCAGAGAGCCATACACCAATTTTTATCACAAATTCAACCTGTTCTCATTTCATTAACTGCATGTTTCCTGTATATTGTAAGGATTCAAGATTGGATTTTTTTTTTTTGAAAAAGAAGTCTACCTTGTGCATTGTAAAAGTTTTAAAAAATAAGAAAGAAGTTTCTTTCATGTTAGTGATGTCAGCCTCTTTTAATAAGATTTCAAAACACAACTGCCAGCTTTGACCTCTTCCTGTCAAAGCATTTTACTTTATTTTAACCCACTCTTCAGACTGCTTATCTTGGTCACTCATCATTTGAAACCAAGTCACTCTCCTTTTCTAATGACTTGGAGCATTAAAACTGCCTCACCAGCAGAGATGTGTGTATTGAAAACAGGATATCGAGACATCCATAGTGAATGGGCTGCCCTTTCTGGTGGTGGATAGATGATCTGGAACTATAAACGTCTTTTATGTGTAAGGATTCTTCAAGCCCCGGAAAAGGAAATCTCAGGAGTGACATGTCTGATTTTTCCCTTTTTGTTGCCTTACGTTTCTATAACCTTCTTGAAATTTTTGAAATAAAATTGGAGAAAAGCCAATTACATAGATTAGATGAAATAATATTTGCAAAGTTCTTAGAATGATGTCTGGCACATAGCAAGCACACAATAAACATTAGCTATTTTAATGTCAATTATTATTTCTCATGAAAGAGAAGAGGAATGACCTCTGCAAGTATGGATCTGAGTGTGTGGGGCCTGGAGGCGGGGAATGGGGAAGACAGAAACAAAGAGAAAAATAACATGAGTAACAAGCGTGAATGGACAGATGACTAAAACAGAGTTGCAGAATCACATGGAAGTAATACAGAAGAAAAAAGGCTCTTTCTCCCACTCTTACTAAGTGGCCCAGTTACAGACTGACAGTACTAATAGAAACTTGCTCCAGAAAAGTGAAAACATGGGGAAGAAAATTATGCAAAAATACACAGAGGATAAAAAAAGTAATTATCTTTCTATAACCCTCGGTTTCAGGAGGGGGAGGCATGCACATGCACATGAGAGAGAGAGAGAGAGGATATAACATAAATATGATGTGAAAAATTGCTAAACTTTGGTATGTTCACCTGTAAAACCAAATCTATAAATGAAAGATCTCAAACATTTGATATTTTAAGAAGCATCTGGAGCAAGGATGAAATTCAGCATCCGTATTTTGGGTGATAATTAAGTACTCTAAATTTCAACCAAAATTTTTGTCAATTCTATGATAGCTCATTGATTTTAGAAGCCACATCAGATTTCACTCTCATTTTTACTGATACTTATAATAATGTAGAGTAATAAAAATTGAATGACATGCTGAATGGTGATTTAAAAACAGCTGTGCATTGCATATTTGGGAGAGACTAAAGGGGAAGGCATATAATATAAGCATATCCTGAGTGGTTTTCTTCCTCAACACTGATGTAAAAGCAAATCTATTACATATAAATACCTCCACAATGGTGAAAAAAAGGAGTATTTAGAAATCCCATTGATTGCATCCTCCTATCCAGAGTAATACCATTATCTTAAACAGTTAACCCATTTCTTTACCATTCTCAGCAACTCTCTGGTACATGAAAAACCTTAGAATTCTCACACAGGATTTCAATAATAAATTATGCATGACATAATATTATGATGGTGTTTACAGAACTAGATCATCTGAAACTGTGAATCTTCTACAGCGTCACAGATCAATTTTCTTTAAGCCATTTTTACTCCTTAAGAATACTCTATTTTAAAAGGCCTTAATTTAGAATCTCTTCAGAAAAATTGCCCATTTCCTATAGGATTAACACATAATGACTTTGGTGTGTGGGGGTATATTAGGGGGGTTGGGATAATGGCTACTGACATTCCTCATTCTAGGAAGGAAGATATTGTATGTAAACAATATAAATGCCACCATTATAAAAATAAAGTTTAAGATTTTCTTTCCCAGAGAATTCATGGACCATTGTTTATAAGATTTAAAACATTCAATTCTTTCGTGACTTCAAAAAGGATTCCAAGACTTCATTCCCCAAATCAAGGAGAAATTTCAAAATATGTAAGACACAATCCAGATCACAAAAGGTGCCATTTAGGTGGAGTTCATTTCTACCTACCATTCAAAAACCAAAATTATGAAATGGATGGGGTTTCAAGGCATTATATGTATGTTAGCTCTTCTTTTCATTCTCCTTCTTTGTCAGGCTTATCTTTATTTTACACTCAAACTTGTTCTGTGATATTTTCCTGTCTCCCTATAAACTTGATGTTTTATTCCTTGAATAGCTCTCCCTTTGTTCTGCCATGCTTTTTGTATATAGCAGTTCAGATATGGAAGGCCTCTTTATCTCCTATTATTTTTATTGGTGGACAACAGGCAGAACTCTTAGGACCCCATTGAAGGACGTTTAATGCTTTTGCATTTCTATTCTGTGGCATTTCCTGCTTACACTCATTCAATTTCACTCAACTCTTGCTGCAATCTTCCGAAATTCGTTCTGCAGAAACTCATCACTTTTATTTTTACCCCCTTTGCTTTCACTTTGGTCCTAATTACCAACCTAACTAGATTTTGATTTCTGTTCACTTCAGGAGTACCCTCACTTTTCACATCATCTTTCGTTCTTTTGATATGCAAACCTGAGCCTATGAATTGCTTCTGCTTTTTCTCCCCTGAGTTTACCTACTGTGTAATAGGAAAGCCCTTTACCATGTCCTTGTCACATTGCTTGGTGTATCCATCTATTAAGATCCCATGGTTAGAACTATAGTCACAGAGCTTCACTTTAAAAGATGCCCAATTTACCCATGAAGTTTATTCTACTAAGAATCAACACTCTCCTAATGCCTTTGCTTTGGTTTCCTCCCTTAGAAAGCAGTTATTTAACTATTCTTGAGTCTGTTTGATTTGAGCTTTAACTGTTTCATCTTCTCTCTTCTGGTTAGAATGGTTTGTTTAAAAAGCTTCAAATAGAGGCAAGACAGACCTCAATGATAAAGCAGGTTGAGCCTCCTGAAGGCCAGCTTTTTCATCTTGATTTGCTTATTTTCTACTGAATGAAGCAAAAGAACTCAGTTCCTTTGCAAATGATTACATTGATTAACTATAGCAAAGGGCCAAAAGAGAATGACTCTCTGTAGAATAGACCAGAGAGGAGATATTCAGAATCCTAGAGACTAGATTTACTCCTCTGAATACTACAGGTATTCTGTGCAAATCATAGCAGAGGCAATGTTAGGAAGTCTAATCAGATAGGTAGTTGGCATCAAGAAGATCCAACATTAGGCAACATAAGACATCTTAAGGGGTCAATAGGACCAATTGTTATGGTAACCTGGCACCAAAAGGTTAGCTGGCAGTTCCAGAGGGTGTCAGGCACAAGATAAGGAAAGCAAGTGGTGGTAAACGAAAAGTAGGAACCCATTTGCTTAAATTTCAGTACAAAGCAGGAATTTGGTCACAAGGAACAAGCAAGAGGCAGAATAGAAGAAGGATGACTTACTGCAAGGCTAAGGACTCCAATGGACCTTTCTATTAATATTTCCTCTGATTAGGAACCAGATTGATCTTTGGGTGTTGGACAATGCTAGGGGTTAAAATGCCCCATTTATGGAGGCTGAAGGCAGGAAGGCAGCAAGCCAAAATTCTCAATATATCTGGAATTCAATACTAATAGATTCTTGTCTTTAATAACTATAATTTAATTCTAACCAACCTGTAGTTCTATGGACTTCATATAACACATCAGGACTAGTGTAATGTTTTCAGCAACAGGCACCATTTTAATGTAACCTTTAATTTTTAGAATGTTTAAAAAGTACCAGAGATTAGAACTTTTTAAAGTGTTTTAAAACCTTTACCAATTCAAATTTTATTTTATTTTGTACTTTAGTCAATGCAATTATTGAGCACATGAGTGTTTCTTTAGAAAAAAGCCAGGGTCAGTGAAGGAATCATAATACCATTTTTGAATATGAATAAAATAAGGTACCAACAGTGAGCCTGGAGATGGATGATAGCACAATCAGTACTTTTAGATTGCCATAATAATCTCAGGTAGTGTCCCTATCATCTTAGCAGAGAGCAAACAGGCCCCAAACTCCCAGTGCCACTCATGAAAGATCTCTAGCTTGTACTTGTCTTTATGCTGCCCCAAATCCCCAATAACAATTCTCTATTTTCTGTTAAGTCACTAACCTCAAGGGATTTTTAAAAATTTAGAGCTATAAATGGAAAGTAGACTTCTAATTACAATTCCATAGTAGTAATAGATATCCTTCCTCTGGAGCTTTGGCTAGCTCAAGAAAATAATCTGCAAAAAGAAACTTTTAAGAAATACTAGTAAGTACCTTGTTGAGAGAATATATTCCATATGAAAGGAATAGCACAATGAAAATATACCCATATATGATTTGCTAGGGATTGAATCTATAAAGGCCTTGAGAAGGAAATGAAAGAGGAAAAAGAAGTTGAGGAAGGATAAAGGAGCCATAGAAGAACAAATATACTTAAAAGAATTAGAAACAGCAGAGAAATTAGAAAAGTCTTATGCAGAAAAAAAAAGAAATATTATGAGTGAGAGGGGTAATAATGTTGAAGTGGAAGATTAAATGGAAAGTACTAAGTAAGAAATTGGAAACACCAGGAATAAAATTAAGGTTTGCCTTGTACATAGGGGAAGATGTCATTGGGTATTATCACATATATAAGTCAGAATGTATACTAGAACTAAATCAAGTTTGGGGAAATTTTTCAGTCTCCACTTGGATGTCTGGTTTTCACATAGTCACAGTATGCATACCATTGTGTAGAAAAAGGAGGAGCCTGTAAGCAAACATAAAGGTTTCTGTTGTAACACCCACGGATACTGGAAAAGTACATGTTTAGCAGGCCAGACTAAGTGAATATCAGGCAACCTAAATAAAGTAAAAAATAAGTAACCTTCTATGACCTTAGCTATAGAATTTATTAGAAACCGCTTCTTTTAGTTCCTCCTTCAAGTTCCAGAAAGTTTTTGGAGACCATACAACTGTGCAGATTGGCCTCGCTTTAAATGCATGGCTACAACTCTCAAATGGCACACAACATTGCCTAGAGATGTTCCTACACTTCCCTAGTATGTTTACTTCTGCACTTTGAAAAAAATATTTCACACCTTCTCCACTGTCTTCAAATCAGCTGCAAGAGCTCATCTCCCTATTCTGTCCTCCCACTCCTACCCCATACTCTCCCACTCCATGTACACATAGTATCTTGGCACACTCTCTGCCTTCTATTGTTACAATGGATGGTGTGTCCCTGTTCCAATTAAAGAGCTGCATCTAGATTTCTCAAGACGGCACTCCTGCAATTATCCTTTCTCTCTTGGGTAATCAGTCCTCCTCCTATGGGATCATTCTGTCAGCATTTAAAATACTCTAAGCTGGGCACAGTGCCTCATGCATGTAATCCCAGTGCTTTGGGAGGCTGAGGTAGAAGGATCGCTTGAAGCCAAAGGTTTGAGGCCAGCCTGGGTCACATAGTGAGACCCACTGTCTCTACAAAACACAAATGTCAGCCAGGCATGGTGGCACATGCCTATAGTCCCAGCTACTTGGGAGGTTGAAGAGGGAAGATCCCTTGAGTCCAGGAGTCCAGGTTATAATGAGCTATGATTGCACCACTGCACTCCAGCCTGGATAACAGGGCAAGATCCTCTCTCAAAAATAAATAAAATAATAAAATACTCTAGTATTTTCTCCACCCCTTTTTAAGAGATGGGGGTCTCGCTCTGGGCTCAAGCAATTCTCCTGCCTCCTGAGCAGCTGGGACTATAGGTGTGTGCTACCATGCCTGGTTGATTTTTTATTTTTTTGTAAATACGGTGTTTCACTATGTTTCCCAGGCTGGTCTTGAAGTCCTAGGCACAAGCGACCCTCCAACCTCAGCCTCACAAAGTGTGAAGATTACAGGCATGAGCCACTGAGGCTGGTGTATGTTCTATTTTAATAAAACAAACACACAGGAAAATTCCCCCTTGTTACCATATTCTTCTCCTGCTACTGCCCCATTTCTCTACTTTCCTTCAAGGCAAATCTTGAAAAAGTTGTCACATTCACTGTCTCCACTTCCTCACTCACATCCTCCCCCTCATTTCACTCCAATGGGCCTTCTGCCACCACTACTTCACCAAGGTCACCAATGACCTCTATGTTTCCAAATAGAAATTCTCTGTCTTCACTTTACTTGATTTCTCAACACCATATAAGTTAGTTGACCACTTCCTTCTTAAAGTAACACTTTATATGCTTGTGTTCTTTGTTACCACTCCTTTTTAACCTCTAACTCACCAGATGTTCCCTATCTCCTTTGTTGGATTCTCCTTTTTTGTTCAACCTCTTTATGATATCATGCCCCAGGACTCTGTCCTTGGCCCTCTTCTTTTCTCTACAGACTATCATTGGTTGATGGTCTTTTCCCAGAGATGGTGTTTATAGCTACATGCTTAGGAATTCTAAATTTATATCTTCAGCTCTGACCTCTTCCCAAATTTCAGAGTCTTATGTTCAATTTTTTACTTGACTCATCAATTTGGATATCTAGCAAGTATCTCAAACTCAATATCTCCAAAACATAACTCTTGATTTCTACCCTCAATCAGAAACTGTCTCTCCTCTCTGTCTTTTTCATCTCACTAAATGGTACCACCACATACACAATTGTTCAAGCTAAAAATCCAAAGCTTTATTTCTTTGCAAACTTTTTTCCTCATCTTCTTAGATCCAAACTATAAGGAAATAAAATCAACTCCACCTACCATAAACATCATAAGCTGTACCTTTTCCTATTACCTCCACTGCTATCTGTTTAGCTCAAGCCACCATTATCTTTTTCTAACTGTTGAAAGAGTCTCTTAATTAATTCCCCTGCTTCCAATATTGCCTCTTCCAATCCTTTCTCTATACAACAGTCATAGTGATCTTCAAAAGATCAGAAATAATATCATATCACTTATTTGCTTGAAACCTTCTATGGCAGTGTTGTCCAAAAGAAATGTAATGTAAAACACAAATATAAGCCACTAATGTAACTTTAAACTTTCTAATACCCACACTTTTAAAGTATAGAGAAGCAGGTAAAATTAAATAATTTTGTTTAACCCAATACTAATATATTTTGTTTATCCTAGTATATCCAAAATATTGTCATTTCAATATGTAGTCCATAAAATAATTATTTGTGAGACATTTTACATTCCTGTTTCCATACTAAATCTTTGGTACACGTCAGTTTGGACTAGCCACACATTAAATGCTCAATGTCCACATGTGAGTAGTTGCTACCATATTGGACAGTGAAGTTCTAAGGGATTCCCTTCCCACTTAGCATAAAATCCAAAATACTTCCCTATGTTCACAAAACTACACATGAACTGACTCCTGTCTACCTCATCTCTATCTACTCTCTTCCCTTGTCTGCTATGCTCCAGTGACAGTGGCCTATTTGTCCTTCCAGCTTGACAAATCTTTGCTTCCTTAGGTTTTTACCCTTGATGCTACACCTTCCTGGGATGTTGGTTCCTGAATACTCACTTGTCTGGCTCCTTCTTATAATTTATGTCTCAGCATAAATGTCACCTCCTACCTAATTAACAGGAAACCCCCAGTCTTTCTCTACTTCAGTTTCAATATTTATTGGTACCTGATATTTTCTTGTCTTTCACCTTCCATTAGATGTAAGTTCTTTGATCTCAAATACCTCATCTGCCTTATTGACCTATTCTTAGGGCCTACCACAGTGTCTGGCACATAGTAAGCACTTAATAACCATTTGTTAAATGATTGAATAAACTTATTCAAAGCATAATATTCTCTATTCATCCAGTTCTTTGTTATCTACTTAAGAAAAAGAGCCAATGGGCTTCGGCATGACTGTATGCTAGCATGTATGCTAGCATCAAAGATGTGGTCAGTTTGTGTGAAATATAACCATTTTCAGTCTGTCCATGGCTAATTTCCAATTATCTTGCAAGTCTCAGCCTCTGCAGGGAAGTATTTCCTGAACCTATAGACTATTTTCTCCTTGAAGTTCGTACCCATGGTACCCTGCATGTTCTCATTTATATTACTCATGATACCTCTAATTACTTGGTACATACTTATGGACAATATTCTCATGAGGGCAGAGGTTGCATTGATCTGTTTTTTAATCTTTTTATCTAGCACATTGAATAACATGCAGCAAGACTTCATTACATGTTTGCTGAACTGAAGTAAGATGAACTGACTCACACTGGCATTGAGGCTAGTAAGGCTGAACCTCAATATATACTTCCTTGTTGAGCAAATTCAAGTTCCCACTGTGAAGAAAACTAAACCTATTATGTTTGGGGAATGACTCTGATAGGGGAAAAAAAGTATAACACTATGTATTGCTCTGATAGCATAACCTCCTTCTTTTATTATCCTAAATTAAGAATCTGATATTTGGAGATTTAATTTCAGAAAATCTGAAAAGGCTCAAGCCACTAAAAGAGCCATATATGTGAGTGGCTGGGTAGGTATGACTCTATTTAAATTAAAATAGTGCATTGTTTGGAACCCTGCAGGTTGCTAGAGAAATGGTAAAATGGTGACACCCTTTCAAGAAAAGAGATAAGAGGGATCAAAGCCAGCTTATAGGTGGCAAAGAGGATAATCCTCTATCACATAAAGGATTGATCTCTTTTAGAATGAAAGGAGACTAGCTCTGACAGATGTCAACACACAGAAAAGTAGCACTTTCTGCACATTCTATCATAAAGAGAAATTGGAGCCTGTGACTTTGCTCTTGAGACTATTTGAACTCCACAGCCCGGGTGATGGAAAGAAACTACAACTAAAGGCAACTCAATTCAGCCTGGTAGCCAGGCCTTTACTTGCATTTTCTTGATCATTGCCTGCTTTGTTAGTTACAATGGGCACATTTTATGAAACAGACCAATGTTTCTGAGTATAATATCATAACTCTAGGTACAAGTAATCACACTTTTATGCCATGTAAGAGATAGATTCTGCTCTCACTTGGATAGACCTGGACTATTTAAGTTCAGCCAGCAAGTCTTACTAGTATGTAACTTTTAATAGCCACTTATTAAACAGCTGCTATGTGCCAGGCACTT
Source organism: Hylobates moloch (assembly GCF_009828535.3). NCBI lineage: Eukaryota > Metazoa > Chordata > Mammalia > Primates > Hylobatidae > Hylobates > Hylobates moloch. The sequence continues at coordinate 87,042,572 of NW_026652282.1, read as the reverse complement.
TTTTAAGTGCTGAAGATATAATACTGAGAAAAACAGATAAAGTCCCAGCTCTTAGGGTGCTTATATTAAACACCAAAGAGTAAATAGATAACAAAGAATAAAAGTGCCTAGAAACAAAGAGTAACTAGAAACAAAGAGTAGATAAGCAAATAACTGTGTAGCATATTATAAGGGCTATGAAGAAGAATAAAGCATGGTAAGAGGACAGAGTGTGATGGTGGGGGCAAGGATGATTATTTTAGATGAAGTAGTCACGGAAGGCCTCTCTGAGGAGGTGTCATTTGAACAAAGACCTGAACAGGTCTTAGCAAAATTGGCAGTAGCGTATTTGGAGCCTCCCAGCCTGCTTCCATGACCCTCTTCTACTTGAGAGTCTGAAATACCCAGGTCTTGTACATCTATCATCACAGCCAGCTGACTGGGTCCTGCTGCTCACTTTACTCTTGCAAGTCTCCTAGTGTATCAAGCACTGGTATTACAAAGATGAAAAACTCTAGGTCTTCCCACAAGGAGCTCACAGTAATTTCCTTGGGGATCAGCCTGGGCCCTGATATCTTGTTCTCATGTCCTTTGGGTCAAAACTCTTAGAACCATGTGGCTAGGCACATTCTATCAATTCCATTGTGCATCCTCAAAGCCTCATACTGGCCTCCTCAGAGTAGATGCCCTTGAATCTGGATTCCTGGCCTGATAATGAACTAGATATGCTTTACCCATTTGGACTATGTAAAAGTTATTTTAAGGGTTAAACTTTGCCCTTATTCTGTTTGCTCATTTAATATTTTTATTGAGGTATAATTTATAAAGAATGAAATGGACAGATCTTAAGTATATAGTTCAATGGGTTTTTTTTACAAATGCATAAACCTGTGTGTCTCACATCACAATCAAGTTAAATGATATTTCCATCACCCCAGAAAGTTACTCTGTACCCTTTTTAATCAACTCCTCTCCAGAAGTAATTACTGTTCTGATTTTTTTCACCACAGTTTAGTTTTTCCTGTTCTTGAACTTTATATAAATAGATTCATACAGTATGTACTTGGCTGTGCCTGGCTTCTTTCCCTCATCATTAAGTCTGTGAAATTCATCCATGTTGTGTGTATCAGCAGCTCACCTATTTTAATTGTTGAGTGCTATTCTATTGTACAAATACAATCCATTAACCTGTTGATAGAAATTTGGATTGTTTCCAATTTGGGGCTATTATAAATAAAGTAGCAATGAACATTCATTAGCAAGTCTTTCTGTAGACATATGTTTTCATTTCTCTTTGGTAATTATGTAGAAGTGGAAGTTGGATTATAGGGTAGGAGGGATTAACAATTTTAATATATATAAAAATTTGGCTCTGAACCCAGAATACCTGTTCATAATGGTAGTAATCATCTTCTTAGCTGGTAATCTCAGCTTTGGCTAAAAACACACCGTAATATAGTATAGCATAGTGGTTAAGAGTGAGTTCTCTAGACTCAGACAGCCTAAGTTCACATCTTGGCTTTATTACTTAATAGCTGTGAAATCTTGGACATATTATTTCATGATCCTAGAGTTTAGATTACTTATATGTAAATTATACTTGTTTCATAGGGTTGTGTAGTGAGGATTCAATAAGATATTCTCTATGAAAGCAGTTAGTATGGTGCCTGGAACTACATAAAAATTCAATAAATGTTGACGTGGGGATGGGAATAAGTCCTATCTGCACTTCTTTGAAAGCTTCAATGAATATAACATCAAGATGAAAGGCAACCACATATTAGAAGTTATGCAATTAAATCACAGTTTAAAACCAAACTCTGAGCTTAACAGCAAACAAAATTTAAGTTAAATTTTCCCTCTTAAATAATAGTGCACAGCCAAAGATTGATTAGCAGTTTGCCTTTTACTCTTCAGACTAGCTTTGTCTTCAGCAACATTGTACTTCCTTGTTAAATAATACTGGCTTGTATACATAAGCTTAATATGCTGTCAATTCTTTGCAAGCGAATTGTTTACATTCACAGAGGGTGCCAAAAATAACAGCTGAACTTGCAAAATATTAATGGAAGGATCAATTTGGCACCATCATTAGAGAAAACTAATGTCAGACTCATGCATAAAGATGCCTAACCTGTAAGAAACATTTTATGGTTTTGTAATTACTAATTTATATATGTTTTACTTATCAATTTCAATAAAATCAATTTCCCAGCTCTCTCTGCTGAATACATTTTGGTCAACTAGCATTAGGCAATGAAAAAAAATGAATGTGCAAAATCAGTGTAACTTTTATTTCCTTTCAAGTGACTCTGCTCGATTTACAATGTCAAGGTGCTCAGCTGCCAGACCACGATTCAAAACAGGTAATGGTGAGTTTTCATTTCACTTCCAAAGGAAACTGTGAGTACTAATGTAGCTGTGGACTCTAACTCAAGAGAAACTGCAAATCTAAAATTAAGTTTTCCCTGTTCTTGCTCAAGCTAAATCGTAGAACAATACTGCTTGAGCTAGGAGAGGCCCTGATGTTGGTATAATTGTAAACCAATTATAAATGAAAACTGAAAGGTTGCTTGGATTTTGTGGCCTTTTTCATTCTCTGAATGAAAAAAGTTAAATCTCAAACACTCATATTCAGTAGATAGGGCCCAAAGAGAAACGTCAAATTCTTGCTTTTCCCTAATAACATTGCCGGTGATGAGAAAAGTCAGGATTCCACCTCTGACAGAGCCATAAGGGCCACGTGGGAGGCCGATGTCTTCCTTGATGTCATTCTCATTGTGGTAGGAAAATTGCCCCTGCATCTTGGTAGCCCTCCAACTACATTATGCAGCAATAATCTATGGCTATGTCTGAAATCGCTGTCCTTCAACCATCACATCCTGGTAATGTCTTGAACTTCTAAAAAATTCTGAAGAGATAAGGAGTTCAAACTCTGTATTCCACAAATGCAAGTACCAGGTGTAAGTGCTTATTTAACCTGTCAGTTATTAACTGACTTAGGTACACCCCTCTGAGTACCTCTCCTGTACTCATTTAACTCCCTTGCTTATCACACAGCTGCCAGTGTGCTTTTCTTCTAAAATGCAAATCTGATCATGTCACTCTCTACTTAGTATCCTTCAGTAGTTTCCTGCTGTTTCCAAGGTAACATCCAGTTTCTCTACTATGTTCTACAAAGGCCATTCATGATCTGGTCCTTGTTTAAATTTCTAGCATCATCTTCTGTAATCTCTTCCCTTCCACTCTCATTTTTTTGTTTGTTTTTTTTGTTTGTTTTTATTATACTTTAGGTTTTAGGGTACATGTGCACAATGTGCAGGTTTGTTACATATGTATCCATGTGCCATGTTGATTTCCTGCACCCATTAACTCGTCATTTAGCATTAGGTATATCTCCTAATGCTGTCCCTCCCCCCTCCCCCAACCCCACAACAGTCCCCGGAGTGTAGCAAAACTGGCCTATCTATGGCTCTTTCAAGAAGCCACACTTGCCTCCCTCAATGCCTTAGTACATGTTTTTCCTGCTAATTTGAATGCCTTCCATTGCTTTCTCATCCACCTGTCCAAATCTCCTTATTTTTAACGATTCAACTTCAGTGGTATCTCCTTCTAAGATTATTTTCGGTTTTGCTCACATATGACCAATAACCCACACCGACGTAAAATGCAGGTATTCCTCCTTTGCTCTCCCTTAGCTCTTACTGAATAATTTTATCACAGCATGCTTTTATAATTGTAGATTTTCTTAGTTGTCTTCCCCACAATAGTGTGAGCTCCTGGTAGGCAGGGACCCTATTTTATAAATTTCTGAATTCCCTAGAGCCTGTCTCAGTACCTGGCTCAAAGTAGGTACTGAATAAATGTTGGCTTAAAAGATGCAACAAAGGGAGTGAAACCCTTGAAATTCTAACTTATAGACTCATTTTTTGAGTTCCTAATAGATACAGCCTTGGCCATTAATGTGAACACAGTGTGAACACTCTAGGCTCAATTCATTGGCATCAGTGCCCCTCTGGACAGCCCTCCTAATCTCCTACCAGTTGGCAGGTAGACCTCTGACATTCTGTCCATTCTTTGAAAGGCTTTCTGGCCCCTGTCTGTATTCTGCTTATTATCTCAATTTTCTGTTGGGGCCTGATTCTAAGACTCTTGACCTTCCTCTGGCTACTGTGTAAACCTCTCCTCTGAATTTCCCTTTGATGAACTCATGTAACTTGCCTAATCCCTTGAGCACTGAGCCTCAGACATGTACAGTATAAAATCTTCCTTTGCCTGGGTTACTTAATAACTTAAATGTACTAATGTATTACTATTTTGTACATAAATAGTAATACATTGAATAGGGCCAAAAGTAGTGTGTCTAAAGACTAAAAATGTTCAAAGTCTTAGGGAGAGACAGTAAAGAGGCATATGAGTAGTAAGCATTCTCACTACTTAATGCTCTCTAGCATTATTCCTTCAAATCTGCAGGGGAAAGTTATGTCCTAATGCCTCCTACTAGTAAGCTGAATTTCAAGCCAATTCTCATGCATTTAGTCAACTTATGATTTTTTACATCAAGCTTTACTAGGGTTAATAAGGCCAAATATCCTTACTAAAGTATTTCTTCTCCAATAGGTCCTAGAAATTCTATAGGGATAGACTAGCATCCCTACAGTAATCACAATTTCTATAAACAAAGTGTTTAAACATCTTCAGGAGTAGGTTCCATCTGGAATAAAACAGCTGTTGACCTTTAAATATAATTTTGCAACACAGGTCTTTCAACTGCTACTGACCCCAAAGAAGGCATCAAATAATGATTTTGCCTTATTGAATAATAATATGCAATATATTTTAAAGGTCTTCCTTCTCTCTCAGGCCATTGATGTTTTAGTGCTTTTGAAGAGTTTTCAAAAGCATTACAAGATAACCTTTATAATCCTCAAGGCATCTTATATTCTTTTGTAAGATGTCCTTTATCTCGTGATTTGCTGTGGAGATTAGCACATTGATACTTTTCCTGTCAGATGCCTTGTAAAGAAGAAGAAGAAGCACAAATGTAGGATTGTTTCAGTGTTATTTTGAACTGCCTTGCTTTGTGTCAAAAAGAACGCTACCATTGTTAAAAAAAACATACCCCTCCAACCCCATCCAAAGGGGAGAGAGGGTACGTATGTGATTTGTAAAATGTTATGGAATTTTATTTGCATGATACAAATGAGGAAGAATATCCCATTACCCAAGCCAAATTTAATACTTTCCTGTGACTTTTACACCACACAAGGAAATATATTTTCCAGATTTGTATAGTGTTTGCTTATGAGTCCTTATACATGGAGAAGTCATGAAAACTTTCTATTATGAGTGAAGAGATACACATCGGCCCAATTTGTCTAGCCAATAACATAGATTTTGGTGATGTAAGAGGTAGGATTTAATAAGGCTTATTATTGCCTTGTCAACAACATCTAGTACAGAACAACTGTGACTGAGGGTAACACAAATGATAGTCAAGAGTCAAATTGTTCCTAACTTCATTGCAGAAAATAAGGAGTGGTACATTAGCTACCTGAAACATGAATCAGAATAGGAGAACTTAAGCAATGCTTACAGCTTATTAAAGGCAGGAGGAAGAAACAAGAAAATAGAAAAGTATGGCAGTGGAATCTGATTTTTTACATGCATATGTGTGTTATATATACATACAATGAAATGAAAGAGATGAAGACAATAAAAGAGAAATGGTGTCATGTCATAATGAGTTCCAATAATTAGTCTGAAATGGTTTGGGAAATAATTTTTTTTACCTTTTATTGTGCTTTTATAGTTACAGACATGGTTAAAACTAATTTTGGAGTTGATAAATCCAGAGAAGAGAGAGCATATTCAAATAGGAAACCATTTTTTGATGAAGGAATATAGTCATCTGTCCATTTTTTTCCCTCCTAAACTTAAAATATTTCAAATATTGGGCAGTAAGAGGACTGTATGAATGTAAACAATAGGAATAATAGCTGTCCTATGAGAAGATATAGTCCAAGGGAGCAAAATATGCCACATATGCACAGAAAGAAGATTCAAACTGGAAAAAATATTTAATGAGAATTAACCTTGCCAACAATATGATTCTTTACTCTCCTTCACATCCTGTTTATTTCTAGCAGCAGGTACTTCTAGCAGCAGGTACAAACCATGCAATCTGAGTTGGTCTCTCAGTTATGAGGGTAGGTTGGGCCATCCACACTCATTCAATCTCTCTGGGACTAGAAGTACAGCCTTGTAAGAAAGATGGCTCATTGTAGGGAAAAGCATAATGATATTAGAGTATTCAGTGTCAAGAGCATAATAAGAATGGCCAAACCCTATGCCTTATTTGCTTCCCAGGCTCAAGATGTACACCCCAGTATGCCCACACTGAAATTAACCATAAAGGAATGAGTGAAAGAGCAAATACTTAGGCAGTACATTTCTTATGCACTACACTTCTCAAAGGTTACCAGGCTTTTCTAGGGGAGGATATACACACACTTTGTCCACCTGTTGTTCACTGTGTTACTATAGCTGAGATGAAGTATCCATATAGAAAAAGGATAATAAAGTAATAAAATGAGAAACGTAATTCACTTTATGAAAACTGATTTTGTGATCAGCCCTAAATAAGCCTCTTTATTACCTTAAGTGAGTCCAAATAGTATCAGCAGTTCCTGTACCATCACATAGTTGTATGTTTGTAGATTAGAAAAGTACATGTCCATATTCAGTGAAAAATTGCATATGCATATGAAAAGACAGGATAGCATTACTTAATCAGTGAATTTCTTGGACACACAGTTTCTAAAACATCTTAAAAAGCATTTTAATATGTGTAGAGTGCATGTTTTTAAATTTAAAAACACAGACATCAATAAAAGCACAATAAAAAGTAAAATTATTTCAAGCAGTAATATTGTCATAGTGCCTTCTTGGGCATTCAAGCCTTAACTAGAATGAGAGTAGATACCATGTGCTAACAAAAGATGGCAAAGTCTATATATTGGCACCTTCCTATCAATAATGCTAATAATAAAATGAACTCTAGAGTTCCTGTGAATTCAATCTTTGATGCATTTAGAAACAAGATATTACATCTAGTTCTATTAAGATGCATAGAAACTACAGTGTTCCATAATTCATTTACACATAACAAGGCATTAGCTCCTAAGTATAAATCACCCCCAATTTCTTAGTGTTTAGTGAGCAAGTAGAAAATTTAACCTTTGTCAATTAGACCAACCTTAAATTGCTATGTAAGCATCTTGGTGACAGCTGTCAATTCAGAAGCAGTTTATCAGAACTGAAAGATGACAAGAAAATGCTGAGTTTATGTGACAGCAATGAAAAATATTGCTAAGGCATGTATCCCTGCAGGAAATGTCTCTGCACCACAGCAGATGGCTAGTGGTCAGAAGAAAACCAGTAAAGCCAAAACTATGGAAACTTTAATTCTTCACTCTGGAAGACTAAAGAATACAAATCACTTTCCCAAACCTTTAAGAGCAGAGCTTGGTCTTAGAGCTTCATAGATGTTGGCAAAGTTGTTTGTGCTATGCTTTTGGTGAGCAAGATAAACTAAGCATTTAGAAAGAAAAACACTGAAAATTTGCACTAACAGTCAATAAAATTTATCAGACATGCTTTACTTGAGGGAGCTGTGCTACCATACCTATTGCCTGGGGAAAGACACATCATGCAGTTGATGAATGATTCACTGAGAAGAACATATGCACATCATCCCCATTTGTATTTGCTGTCACAAAGCAGCTAAGGGCTGATTTGTGTAACTCAGTGGTGGGCATCTAGGTCCCCAAGAACCCTGTTTGGGATGAAACTACAATGCAGGAGGGCAGCCTTCTTGGGCAGTAGGGAGGCAGGAGGCACAAAATCTCAGAGAACACCAGTGACCTTGCCAACAATAAACAGTGCCTGAAAATTTTCATTTAAGGCCTACTTTGCTAAAGGACACAAAGCAAGAAAACCCCTCACTGATTAAATAAGTAAGGAACAGTTCTATAGCTGAGAGTAACATAGCTGTACTCACTAACAGAATGGTTTTTATTCTGTTTTAAGCCCTAAATGTTCCTTGTCTTTTTTTTTTTTTTTTTTTTTTTTTTTACATTTTACACAACTTATAAACTACGTCAAAGCCTTCTGAAAAAAGTCAGGGTATAAATTCCAAATAAATAAGTTACTGACATTACCTTGGGTATATGCCAGAAGCTTGTATCACACTGAGTCACATTCTCAATAAAGCTTTGCTCTCCCTTGGTCTTTTCAGAAACCTGGAACACTACTTCCTGTACTAAAAGGCCATCCTCCTGAGTAGCCCTGACTGCTGAGTAAGGTATTTGCACACAGGCTGAGACAATTTTGTGCTTATTGTCTGGATAGTCAGTGAAGTCCACTGCAAAATGGAATCTATTTTTTACCACCAAAATGTGAGAAAATGGGAATGCAGAGATCACTATATAAGAGAATATGGGTAACAAGGCCTCTATTCAAGTGGTGCTGATTTGCCAAGCAAAATGCATTGTATTAACATTAGTCCCTGTGAGGCAGACACTGCATGTGCATTTCATGTCATTTCTTAATGTTTTGTTGAAACTGGAAAATTCCCCCCAGCAGGAGTACAAGAACAGTAAGTATTGGTCCATGTATTTGGTACTTAAAAGAAATCAGGGCAGGACTAAAAGAGATTGAAGGTGTTTCTATACACAAAATCCCAGGCAATTTAATCAACTTATAGAATAAATTGATGAAGTCAGAAAAAAATTATCTTATAGCCTGTCAAAATGGTTGTTTTACTGAGTTAAGTGGTAATTCTATCTAAATGCCTCATGGGCATGACTTTATTCAACTTATATTACTTAGCAGTGATTATTGGTGAAAATTTACGTATTATGCACATTCTGATGCCATTATTCCTAAACAGTCAATTATTTCACTCAGATAATTCAGCCAAATTAGTTTTTAGTGGCATGTAGAGAAAGCAACTAGTTAACCATATTTTCAATGTTTAACTAATTGTTCTGCTTTTGTAGACACACTCTGAGGCTATTCCTAGCAGACAAAAAATTATATTCTCTTAGAATGCAGACTTGAAAGAAAACTTAATCAAGCTATCAATTACTAAGCCTTTAGAGCACATAATAACAATAGCTAAAGTTTACTGGATACTTAATGTGTGCCAGACTCTGTGCTATACACGATTAACATGGTTTATCTCATTTAATCCTCCAAAGAAGCCTTTAACATGGTTATATTGTCACCCACATTGTATATAGAGAGGAACTGAAGCTAGAGAAATGCCCATTCCTGGAGGAGCAGTCAGGATAGTGAAGCAAATCAGAGTAAAAATTTAGAGACCAATGTAAGATCACATATAATTGAGGCCTCAGTGCTACAGAGACATTCAGAGAAATGGAAAAGGAATATGAGATAAACAGGAAAACTTTTAGAGAAGAGGTAGAATTTGAGCAGAACTCTGAAGGACAAATAGCAAGGCAAGAAAATATTGTGACCAAAGATGTCAAAGGCGAATGGGTGACACTGAATAATACGAAATTGATGTATTAGCTTGAATTTGTAAGACTAGTGTTGGGGGTCTACTATAAGCTTTTCGTTTCCTTTTGCATACCACAAGTTTCTAAGAAAAAATGCCAACAATGAAATACAGGTACACATAACTCAGTAGTTTGTAAATATAATGCGTCTGGATCTCAGGAAAAGACAAATATTTGATAGCTCCAAAGGCATTCATTAAATGCTTCACTTATTCTGAGAAATGTTTTTTAAGGGGAAAAATGTTATATATTTCTTATCTTTTTATCGCCAAGCCCAAAGCTCCTTCACTTTCTCCATTCTGACTCTCTTCACTAAATTCTGGGAAATCCATATGGGTAGCGTCTTTCTGACAAGAGGCAGTAATTACAAACTGACATCTGTGAGAACAGTAACAGGTTGGAATAACCACCTACTCATCCCCAGCGTGTATAACCTCTATAACCAGATGCGTACTTAGTCAATTTAGCTATACAGCATTAATGGGGTCCTTTTAATATTTATTTTTGTCAATTAAAAAATTTGATAGGAGAGATTCTGCTATTTGATCATCACTCTCTGAAAACACTCATATCTATTTAAAATGAGATAAACAGGCCAAGCGTGGTGGCTCATGCCTGTAATCCCAGCACTTTGGGAGGCTGAGGCAGGCAGATCACAAGCGACCAGGAGTTCGAGACCAGCCTGGCCAACATGGTGAAACCCTATGTCTACTAAAAATGCAAAAATTAGCTGGGCATGGTGGTGCACACCTGTAATCCCAGCTACTTGGGAGGCTGAGGCACAAGAATCGCTTGAACCCGGGAGGCAGAGGTTGCAGTGAGCTGAGATCACACCACTGCACTCCAGCCTGGGCAACACAGTGAGACTCCATCTCAAAAAAAATAAAGAAAAATTAAACAAAATGAGATAAACAAGCACTATGCTTTAATAAATTTACAGATTTTGAAGCTGGAAGGTCATTTAATCCAATCTTTTATAAACAGAAAGGAAGAACAGCTAAGTGAATTTGCT
>NW_026652282.1:86990298-87022438 GCF_009828535.3 Hylobates moloch | reverse complement strand
CCCAACTTCAAACTATACTACAAGGTTAGTTTGTTTTGTAACCAAAACAGCATGTTACTGGTACAAAAACAAACATATAGAAGAATGAAACAGGTTTAAAAATCTAGATAAAATGCAACACCTACAACCACTTAAAGGATTTTAAAAGGCAAAAATGGGAACTAGCAGAATGCCTTTATAGGCAGAGGGCACAAAGGAAAAAAATGTCTTGGCCAACTTTACATGGAGTGTGTCTTCTATTTAGAGATAAAATAGAGAGAAGGCTTGCAAAGGTAAGTTGGAGTTAAAATATCAGCCTGGGTTTCTTAAGGAATGTGAAAATAGTACTTTCATAAAGTAGAATTTCAAATAACACAAAAAAGAACACAATAAAAAGTGAGTCTCCCACTCAAAAAGTTCATTACCCAGAGATGACCATTCTCTATTTGTTGTGTGTACTTGCAGATCATCACATGTATATGCATACATGCATATATTCATGTTTTTCTTTGTATTTCATAAATGGAGACATATTGCATACACTGGTCTGAATCCTAATTTTTTTTCTTCGTATCTCTTGTAAACATATTCTTCTCAGCATCTATCTACTTTATTTTTTAAAATAAACGATACAACAGCCCTTTGTGAATGTGTCATATTTTACTTAACTAGACCCATATTGTTAGATATTTAGGTTGCTTCTAGTCCTTTGCTTTTACAAACAGAGTGGCAATGAGTACCCTTGAACATGTGTCTGCATACACAAGTATATCTGTAGCAGGATTTCTCACCGTTGGCACAATTGACATTTTTGGTCAGATAATTCTTTGTTGTTGGGGGTTGTCCTGTACATTGCAGAATGTTTGGCAGCATCCCTGGCTTCTATCCACTAGATTCCAGTAACACATGTCCCAGTTGTGATCATCATAAATGTCTCCAGACATTGCCAAATGTCCCTTTAGGGGAAAAATTGCTTCAGGTTGAAAACCACTTATCAGTAGGACAAATTTCTAGCAATGGATTTGCTTCTATCTTATCTGTTAACTTACCAACACTGCTAAATATCAAAATTTACTATTTGCCACTCATTTTAATCTGCATTTACTCATAAATGTAACTGATGATTGTTTCCTATGTTTATAATCCATTTATATTTCTCCTTTAGTAAATTGCTTGTTCATATCTCTTTTCTTTTGTATTGAATGATCTTGTATTGATTCATAATAAATTATCAAACTTTTATCTGTCATGTATTGCAAAATATTTCCCAGAATTTCCCTTTTTATAGATTTGTTCTGTGTAGAATTTTTAAATTTATTTAGAGACATTTATTAATATTTTCCACTAGAGTTTCTAGATTTTGCATCTTAGGTATTTTATATGCCAAGATCTCCCATCCCCCTACCTCCCCATGACCATGTTTACTTCTAATACTTTTAGAGTTTCACTCATATAATTTCAAATATATAGGCTTTCTGGAATTAATTTTGGCATAATGAGAGAGGGAATTACCTTTACTTTTTACTCTGTAGTCAATTTTAACATATTTTTCTTCTATTTTAATATGGCCCTTTAATTATATATGTTAGTGTTTGAGTCTATTTCTAGAATGAAAAAACTCTTGCTTTGACCTGTCTTCTTATTCCTGCACCTTTAATTACAGTAGCTTAAAATATATATTGTAAAGTTAATCCTTGTTTATCAGTTTTTCATAATTTTCCTAGCTATTCTCACATGTTTATTTTCATGTTTTATATGTACTTTGAAATCACTATGCCTAGTCCAAAGTTTTCTTGGTATTTTAATTGGGATTGTATTACATTTTAATGTCTTTTCACTATTGTCTTCCTATCCAAAAACAGGATATTTCTCTCCATCTATTCATGTTCCTCAATAGAGTTAATGGTTTTTCATCTTGATTCAAGCATCAGAGACAGAAAAAAATAAAAAATACATTTTTTCTTCATATAGGTTCTATAAATTTCCTAAGTTCATATTGCTAGGTTTTAGCAACTTTTATGCATGAAATCTGTTGTTATATTTTCTACACTTCTACAGATATATACTTATACAATTATAATAATTTCCAGTTGGTACTCTTGGATTTTCCAGGTATACAATGACATTTGCAAATAATGATGATTGTGCCTCTTCTTTTTGTTTATACGTATCTTACTTAACTTTCTTTCATCTAATTGCATTAGCTGGTGCATCCAGAGCTAAGTCAAATGATAGTGGTGATATTGCCTTGTTTCCAACATCAATGAGAATCCTCTTAGAGTTTCATAATAAAACAGAGGTTCAGGAGGAAAAGCGAGTGTAGAGTGTCAGAGACATAGTATGTTACTTTTAATATATTATGGAATATCTTAGACATTGAAGAAGAGCAAAACTATTTTTTTTTGAGACGGAGTCTCACTCTGTTGCCCAGGCTGGAGTGCAGTGGTGCAATCTCAGCTCACTGCAAGCTCTGCCTCCCGGGTTCATGCCATTCTCCTGCCTCAGCCTCCGGAGTAGCTGGGACTACAGGCACCTGCCACCACACCCGGCTAATTTTTTGTATTTTTAGTAGAGATGGGGTTTCACTGTGTTAGCCAGGATGGTCTCGATCTCCTGACCTCGTGATCCTCCTGCCTTGGCCTCCCAAAGTGCTGTGATTACAGGCGTGAGCCACCGCCCCCGGCCGACCAATACTATTAATATAACGAACACCCATGAGACATAACCAGCTTAGAAATATTACCAATACAGTTGAAGCCCTTTGTGTGCTCCTACACTCTTGCATTCCCATTCCTACTCCCACACCATGAGGTAACCACTATTTTGATTTAGGTGTCCATCATTCTCTTGCATTCTTTTAAAGATGCATATATACGTAGAAGTATCATCAATTTATAACATTGTTTTACATGTCCTTAGACATTGTAGAAATGGAACTACTCTGCACATTTCAATTGGTACCTTGCTTTTCTTGGCTCATTATGAGGTAGGAGGCAGGACTTGACTGCAGAGGTGGGGCTTGGGTTCTGGACCAGACTGAAGACTAGCTGAAACAGGGAAAAAGTGAAAGGATCTCTCCATAAGACATGCCCACCAGTGTCATGTCAGTTTACCACTGTCATAGCAACACTTGGAAGTTATCACCTCTTTCCATGGCAACAAGCCAATGAGCTGGAAGATATGACCTCTTTTATAGAAATTTCTGCATAATCTACCCCTTAATTTGCATATAATAAAACGAGGATATAGATATAACTGCAGAACTGCCCCTGAGCTACTACTCTGCGCACACTGCCAACGGGATAACCCTGTTCTGCAATGAGCAGTACCTCTGCTGCTGCTGTTGTAAACTGCCACTTCAATAAAAGTTGCTGTCTAACACTACCAGCTTGCCCTTGAATTCTTTCCTGGGTGAAGCCAAGAACCCTCTCAAGCTAAGCCCCAATTTTAGAGCTCACCTGCCCTGTGTTATCTGGTGACCAACAAAGGGACAAAGACAGCAAGTGAGAGAGAGTGAGAGAGCAGAGATATAAATTGGTAGAGAGGTAAGATGGTGAGACAGTGGCGATGATGGCAATCAGCGATCAGTGGAGAGGCAGCAATTGGCAAGAGATGGTGAGATGGCAAGCAAAAGCTGCAAAGCTATAACCCTAAGGCTGTGACAATAAAGAGCTGCTAATACCACAAAGCCGTAACACTAACCAAAGGCCCTTTCCTGATCCATCATCTTTCCCAGTGGGCAGTGGAGCTGAGTGAATGGGCAAGTGTCCACAGTAGTACTACCTTGAATGGGAACTGCTGCTCCTACCAGTAGGCTGGCAGGTAAACAGTCCCTGCACTTGCACCTCATGTGTGACAGCTGAGTCAACCTAAGTTGAGGGAACCTGGGGAAGACCTTCATCTGGGTCTCATGTGGAAGATCAGTCAGCACAATTTTGGCTACTGTGAATGGGTGAGTGTCCCCTCTGAACCCTTCCCCACAGTATCAGATAAGTTAGGAAATAAAAGTCTTTGGCTAAGTGGTCAGTTAAAAGTCACTCATTAATTGAGTGTCCTGAGACACATCCTTGTCACTTCTTCACCAGGTCCTTTCTCTTCTGACTCTATTTTATTGCTCCAGTAGCCATTTTACTTTCAGTGCTAAAATGTATGTTTTGTTTACAGTCTTTTTTTTTGGCTTTGGCTCCTTTGGCAATTGTTTAAGTCAGGGCAGTTGATTATGAGAGGTTCCCCACTGTGCTTACTGAGGGACGCCAGAGTCACATTTTTCTGTGGCCCCAATCAGGCCTTTGGGGTTCACTGTTGGATGCCCCACAGACACTCTGGGGTTTTTGGCATTTGGAGAGCCCCCGGATACTCTGAGGTTTCCGGCATTTGGTGTAGAAACATTTGTTGGCTTCATACTCAGGTATTCCAGGTTTTCAGCATTCAGTATTGTTGGACACCCCTGCATGTTCCAGGGTTTTGGCATTGGCATTCCTTCCAGTATTATGGGTTGGAGGCCCATCCTAGAGGAATCTTGGTCTTGTCTTTTCTTATTTTCTGCCCTAAAAGTTATCATTTTCTGTAACAGCATTTTCTTTTCCTATTGTTAGTTTATTTTTTCCTTCTACACTTTGCTTAATAAAAATACTTTTTTGTCATATTTCATTCACTGGCAAATGCTTACAATCCACTTTTATAACACCTTACTACCTATACTTAGATAGCAAGTAGAAATCTAAAAGGGACAAATAACAAAGGCCCAGTTGTTTTTTCTCTCATTAGACTTAGAAAAAGTCCTATGTCCAATAAATATTCTTATTGGTCATGGAGACAATGATGAGCATCCCAGATGACTCACCAATAGGGTGTCTTTTAAGCTATTGGAGCAAATTCAAATTCAGCTTAGAGAAAAAGAAACTCATTTTCTCTTGCAACACCATTTGGGTTCAATACAAATTAGAAAGCAAACAGATTTTACCTAAGCATGGTCCTATACATTATAATGACATTTTACGATTGGACTTATTCTGAAAAAAACAAGAGGAAAATGGGAGGATATCCCTTATGTACAGGCTTTTATGGCCCTTTACTGGCTCGTGTTATTTCCAGGCACCAGAAAGCTATATGCCTAAGGAATCCCCTCCTAGCTGCTCCCCCTAGAAAGACTATGCCCTCCCTGGAGTCTCCTCAATCCCCCAATTCTGAGAGGAGTCCCACCAGTTCTCTAACAAAGGATCTCACCCCAAGGTCATCAGGCACCCCCCGCCTCACTTATCCAACTAGCCCCAGCTATACCCCACACTGCCCAGGAAAATAAGCCCAACCAGTACCACCTGGAGGGGGCCTTGTATTGGGGCCCCTAAAATCAAACCTACATCCATTGCAGGAGGTAGCTAATGGAAATAAGAAAACACTTGGAGCTTATATGCCAATTTCTATGTGTGATTTGGCTTTATACAAGGACAAATTTGGCCAGTTTTCAAAGAATCCAAAAAAGTTTATAGAGTAGTTTGTTAAGTTTAACATGTTCTTTGATTTAACTTGTCATTACTCGCAAATAACTTGTCATGTTCCAATTTTGTAAATAACTTGAATCCAGTTGTCTTGTATAGGTCATTTTATTTGATGTGTTCAAGTGTATATACAGTCATTACAATGTGTGTTTTATTTAGCATGTCATCAAATATTGCCATCTATTACTTGTACTGTAGGAAAAAAGTGGAAGGAAAAGTGTATGGTTAAGCCAGTCAATTATAACAAGATTAGAGAAATAACTCAGGGAAAAGTTGAAAATCCTGCTCTGTTTCAGGGTCATTTAGTTGAGGCACTCAGGAAATATACAAATGCAGACCCAAACTCCCCAGAAGGGCAAGCTCTTCTGGGTATGCATTTTATTATTCAATCTGCTCCTGTCATTAGGAAGGAGCTACAAAAAGCAGCAAAGAAAACTCAAATTCCTACAAGCCAACTCTTAAACATGGCCTTTAAAGTTTACAACAATAGGGACAGGGCAAAAGAGATGAAAAAAAAAGAAATAGCCAAAAAATGCAATTATTAGCAAATGCTTTAATCCCCCTGCCTCTGCAGGGTTACCCATCTCAAGAAAGCGTCGCAAGATCAGCAGCTGGAATGCCCAGAAAAGAACCCCAACTCGCAGGCCCCGAGCCAGAATCAGTGTGCCTACTGCAAGCAAAAGGACCATTGGCAATAAGAATGTCCTAACTGTCCCCAGTAAGAGGAAAATATTGTGGCCAGAGCTAACCTTCTTCTGCTAGCCCCCAGAGAGCTGCCTTGTCCAAGTGAGTTTACTAAGGGTCTTGGACCCTTGACCTAATGGACAGCTTCCCACAGTGGCAGACAAGCAGCCGCTTGAACATTTTTCTTCAATGTCTCCACTACTGGGTGATCTCTCTGGTGGCCTGGGGACTCTGGGCTTTCCCCCTGAGCAATGCAGTTCCCCCAGCTCCCTTCTTTATTTGATGCTATGGGATCTTCTTCCCTGCCTCTTCCTGCCTTCTATATCTATTGGGGCTAACAAAATTTGGCAGATAGGTAAGTCCCAATTGTGTAAATAACTTGAATCCAGTTGCTTTGTATATGTCATTTTATTTGATGTGTTTAAGTGTATATACAGGTTTAATGTGTGTTGTGTTTAGCAGGCTATCATATTGGCTGATAAACAAAAGAGTGCTCATGAATTAAACAAGGCTAGTCTAAGCTTATTCATTTGAAGAGAATGTTATGTCTTTTAAAATTTAACTTTAAGATTTTTAGCTAGGTAAATCACTGATGTTAATAGGCTTTAAAATGGTTAAAATGACTTTAAATGGTGACTACCTTTGCGTGGGATCTTGGTTCTTGGAGGTGGTCTAAACATAGCTATTAAAAGTAAAAATGTTAAACACATGTGAATGGAACAGATGCTTAAATAATGAGCTTTTTGTGTGGTTTAAAATCTTAAAATTGTGGAATAGTTCCCATATATAGAATGCCAATGTATGGTGGGTAGTTCAGGACTTCTTGCTTCCTAGTTTTATATGAAATGTGCCAAAGAAATGTATTCCTTACTGGAAAAAAGAATAATTTTTGTCTAATTTGGAAGTTATTGAAAGAAAGGTTCAAAATATGAGGGAACAAATGCGTAAAAAAGAGAGATGTAAAAAATGCTATTGACAGAAAATATATTTTTGCAAGAAAGAATATTTAAAAAGGAGTAATTTTGCATCAAAAGGATTCTCTATAGTAAATTATTGTCCTAGATTAAAATGATTGGTTATTTAAGAAAGAGATAGTGTAGGAAAAGTCAGAAGGGCCAAGCATGTTGTAGATGACCTGTGTAAATTATGATAAGGTTCACAAAAGGGAATTTATAAAATAATTTTTTTGTGTATGACTAAGCTAGCTGTAACTAAAAGAAAATTGTTTATAATCGACTCTTTAAAAATGGCTTACATTTTAAAACCAAATTTTCTTAAGGTATTAATTTGTGAAATTACCAGAAAGTTTTCAATTCTGTAAGCTAATTCTTTTGAAAGCTTCTCAGTGAGTTCATGTAACTCCCTCCTTTAGCTTTTTTGTCAGCTCTTGTGAGTTTTTCTCTTTTGGTTCTATTATTGTGGCCAGATGCTGAAGTGTTTTGTCTTAGAGATCTGTGGGAGCAGTGTCTTCACCCAATATAGTTTCTCTTGATATAATCTCATTTTTGGCTTTTAGTTTTTGACTCATATTGCTTAAAAGGGTTTTAAGTGCTGATGAGTGCCTGACCACCTCCATTCCCATCTGGCCTAGAATGTTTAATTGGCTATAAGTCTTTTGACTGTAAGTCCCTTGAGCAAAGGAAATTCCAAAGAAACTTAAAAACTAACTCAGGCCATGACAGGTATCAGGGAGTTAGACAAACCTCACTACGCCCCCTTTAAAATTTAGGCTAGATTCACAAGGCTCTTCAAGAATATGGAAATGAATTATTGCCTCTCACCACAAGACTTAGTCTTACTAAAAACCAAAAAGAAAGATCCTCTGAGAATCAGTTACAGCCTAACTGAAAGGGCCCTACTGGGTATTGTTAAATACTGCCACCACTTAAATGTCAGGGAATAACTACTTGAGTACAACTATCAAGGATTAAACCTGTTTCTTATGAGTCACAGGCACAAAGAGAGGGCACCATGACCTACTTCTGTAAACCTTTGGAAGACTTCCACTACCTATTCAAAAGAATCAACACTCAGCCAGAAGTGGTAACATGATGCCATGGGTGGAAATAGGAGCATTAATTTTTCTCTTCTTGACTACAATGCTTCTTTTCTATTGCTTTAGCCAGCTACCTCCTCTGGGGAGACATCTCTTTTGTTCTTGTTGGGTGTAGAGGCCATTCTAAAGCCTAGCTGGATACCATGCTGTCACTGTTAATACTGTTTGCTCTCCCAATTACTCTAATCCAGTGTAGGTGGGAACAAAACTCTATAGTAAATATTTTAAAAATTGTAGCATCAGGGAATCATCTTTATGGTTGCTGGATTTATCAACATCCCCAAGATAGAGAGTTCCATCTTCTGGCCTATTCATAAAATCTCACAGCCATCTCTCCAGATCTCCTAACTAATGATAGCAATCCTAAAGTACCCCAAACTCCCTACTTGTTAGGTTGAATGCTCCCCTACTTAACAGATTCCACCGGCACTCCCCCACCACTATTACCTGAACCTGGGAAGTCGGATATCTATATCTCCAGTACACCAATGATTCTATCTTTTGCACCCACTGTTGTTTTAATGACATAAAAGAGGAAGTTTCCCTGTGATGCTGTGATCCAATTCTGGCTGCCAAGTTCCCAAGGCCAGAGCAAGGTAAATGGGATTCCACTTGAGAGTGAGGGACCCATATATGGTGGCTTCTATTGGATCAGAACATGCAGGGGAAAAACAACTGCCTAATCTGGGAAGGTGGGAGTACTGCCCGCTTCTGGAAAACAAAGATTGTTCGACCACCCCCATTGGAACAGGGGAAGAATATTTCTATGGACCCAACTTGGAAGCAAAGAATAGGCATCATACTCTGTAAGGCCTTGATGTGTGCCTCAACTGGGCTCATTTTTGTTTGTGGTCGTAAGTGGGAAAAAGTCACACCCCATAACCACACCCAACTTCCCAGAGAGCCACTTGTTCTTTTAGAAGTAGCTTTCTCTTGTATATCAAAAATTTAGGACAGGGGTGAATGTACACTGGACACCCTTGTGCCTTCAGGGTTCATAGCCTATAACCCCCTAAGACCAAGGAACACCAGAATTAAACAAGCAATAGGATTAACTCTGGCAGGAATCAGGGCAACAACAGGACTAGTGGCACTCTGGAGTGGTTTTGTCTATCATGAGTCAACCCTAAAACAACCTAACTCAAACCCTAAAATATTTAACCACCAACACAGGTCAGGGACTAAAGAGAGTTCAAGAGTCCCCGGACTCTTTGGCAAATGTAGTTCTCTATAATAGACTAGCATTGGATTTTTTACAAGCTGAATGAGGTGGAGTCTGTGCAGTTATTAATAAAACCTGCTGCTCATGTATTAACACCTCTGGACAGGTTGAGGTTAACATTCAAAAGATCTATAAGCAAGCTACCTGGTTACATAGATATAACCAGGACACTGATCCCAACTATATCAGGTTGACTAACAAATTACCTTCCCAAGTCTCATTTGGTTTTTACCTCTCCGAAGACCTTTATTTTATTTATTTTTTGAGACAGAGTCTCCCTCTGTCACCCAGGCTGGAATGTAGTGGTGCAATCTCGGCTCACTGCAACCTCTGCCTCCCAGCTTCAAGCAAGCCTCCCGAGTAGCTGGGATTACAGGCCTGCCTCACCACACCTGGCTAATTTTTGTATTTTTAGTAGAGAAGGGGGTTTCACCATGTTGGCCAAGCTGGTCTCGAACTCCTGACCTCAGGTGATCCACCCGCCTCAGCCTTCCAAAGTGCTGGGACTACAGGTGTCACCCACCATGCCCGGCCTCCTAGGGCCTTTAATAGCTGTCTTGTTATTACTAATCTTTGGCCTTTGTTTGCTTAACTCCTTAATAAAGTTTGTGTCTTCTGTATTACAAAAGTTCTAGGTAAAGACAATGCTAGCACAAGACTTCCAAACCATCCCATCTACTGACCCAGAGAGTAAAAGCATCTTGCCTCTGGGCCCCTTAGATCAGATCCAGAGATTTTTATTCCTCTGGTGGTAGGAAGGGCCTATGTCCATAAACTCAGCAGGATGCAATTACAAAGATGTACCTCTGCACTTTTGCAGCCCCATTAAGGTTAAAGAGGAGTATTTAATCTTTGAAGGGGGAATGAGGTAGGAAGTAGGACTTGACTCTGGACCAGATTGAAGAATAGCTGAAATAGAGAAGAGGCAAAAGCACCTCTGTGAAGACATGCCCACCAGTGCCATGTCAGTTTACTATTACCATGGCAACACCCAGAAGTTAGCGCCCCTTTCCATGGCAATGACCAGAAAACCCAGAAGTTACCACCCCTTTTCTAGAAGCATCTGTATAATCTTAATTTGCACATAATTAAAAGTGGGTATAGATATGACTGCAGAACTGCCCATGCCCTGAGCTACTACTCTGAGCACACTGCCTGTAGGGTAGCCCTGCTCTGCAAGGAGCAGTACCTCTGCTGCTGCTGTACACTGCTATTTCAATAAAAGTTCCTAACACCACTTGCTCGCCCTTGAATTCTTTCCTGGGTGAAGCCAACAACTCTCACAGGCTAAGTTCCAATTTTGGGGCTCACTTGCTCTGTATCAATTATATCAATAATTTGTTGAAATATTTACCTCGAGTTCATTTATTTTCACTATTTAGTGTTTCATTTTATGACTACACTATAATTTATTTATCCATTCCCCTATCAATGATAGGTACATTGTTTAAATTTTGTCTTTTTTCTCACAAACCGGGATATAGTTCTACATATCTTACATATCTTTTGGGGTAAATGTACAAGAGTTTCTCTAGGAAATATACCTAGGAGTGGAATTGCTCATTTGTAGGATATTCTCAACTTCCATTTTACTAGATATTGACAAATTGCCTTCAACAGTAAATGCACCAATTTAAGCTCCCACCAACAACTGGTGTATAATAAAGGAAAAAACTTAAAGGAAAAAAAGAAAAAAAAAACTAGTGTATGACAGTGTCCATTCCTACACACTTTCACAAAAGCTTAGAGTAGCCAGACATTAAATTTCTACTAATCTGGCGGGTGGAGAAATTTCATATCATTTTAGATGTAATTTAGATGTCTCTAATTACATGTCAAATTAAACAACTTTTCCTGTGTTTATTGGCCATTCATGTTTCCTCTCCTGTGAGAGGTTATGAGAGGTTACACCTGCTCATAACCTTTGCCTAATTTTCTCTTGAGTTGTTTTCTCTTGTAGATTAGTAGTAAAACATTTTTAGAATGGATTCTAATTATTAATTTTATGCCTTGCAAATATCTTTCCCAGGTTTTTCATTGTCTTTTTTACTTTTAAGTGGTGCTTTTGATGATCAGAATATTTTACTTCTAATATAGTAGAATGAATTAATATTTTCCTTTATGTTTTATGTTATAAAACCTTTCAAAGAACTATTTTTCTACTCTATCATAAAGTTAGTCTCTTTTATATTGTTCTAAACATTTTAAAGGTTTTATTTTTACATTTAGGTCTTTTAAATGTTTGGAACTTATATTTGTCTATGGTGTGACATCAAGATAACCCTCTTTTAAACGTGTATTAACCAGTGATTCCAGTGCCATTTATTGAACAGCCTGTTCTTTCCCAGCTAATCTTCAATGCCAACTCATACTAAGTTTTTATATGTGGAAAGGACTTTCTCCTGGATCTATATTATATTGAATTCTATTGGCCTAGTTGTTATGTAAGAGAATTAGCTTATTTACTCTAGCTTTACTAATAAGCCTTGATAGCTGATAAGCCATGTCCCTTCATAAAAATTTCCTTGGCTATCCTGACGTCTTTTTCCTTCTGTATTTATTTTGGAATCAGCTTATATTTTTACTTACACACACACACACACACACACACACACACACACAGCACACAGCAAAAGGCAAAAAACAAAACCCTGTTGGGATTTTGATTGGAATTGCATTGAATATATAGATTAAGTGGAGAAAACTGTCATCTTTATCATAGTGAGTCTTCCATGAACATGCTTTATATCTGCATTTATTTAAGTCTACTATCTCCTAATAAAATCTTATATTTTCTCCATTAAGGTCTTAAACATTTGTTATATTTATTTCTAGGTACTTTATTGTTTTTCTTGCAATTATATGTGGTTTTTTTTCCTAAAATTAGTTTTCCAAATGTTTGTTTCTGACATATAGGAATACATTTAATTTTTGTTAAACTATCATTAACTCTAAGACTTTATAGATTATCTCAGGTTTTCTACGTAGGCAAATCATAAAAGTCTATACATTGTGACAACATTGCATTTTAAACATTTTAATAATTACCTTTTATTCTTGTCTTACTGCACTGATTAGGACCTCTGGTACACTGTTGAGTAGGAATGATAATATTATGCAATTTTCTCCTGTTCTTGATTTTCAAGAGAAATTTACCTAACATTTCACCATTGAACATGATGATTGCAACAGATTATTTTGTAGACACAATTTATCAGTTGCTTCTATTCCTACTTTGTTAATAACTGTGTGTTTGCTTTGGTTTGTTTCATGAACAGGCACTGGCTTTTGGCGAATGTTTTTAATGTATATATTGAGATGGTGATATCATTTTATTACTTTCCATTAATGTGATGATTTACATTAACATTTTCTCTAATGTTCAGCAAACCTTAGACTCCAGTGAAACTGAACTTGGTCTACTTTATTAACAGTTTTATACATTGCTTGATTCAGTCTACTAATACTTGAATTAGAATTTTCATCTATGTTCATAATAACTTTTACTTACACTTTTCATTTTTCCTATTGTCTTCATCTACTTTTGGAATCAAGATTATTCTTAGAAAAGAAATTTGGAAAATATGTTTTTATCTTTTGGGGAGAGTTTATATGAACTTGAAATGATCTGTTCCTTGAATGTTTAGTTGAATTTTTCTGTGGTTTCAGTGTTTTTCTTAAGGTCAGTTTTTTTGTTCTTTTTTTTTTCCTGCAGATTTAATTTCTTTAATGATTATAAGTCTACTAAGGTTTTCTATTTCTTCTGTAGTTTGTGTAGGGAAGTTATGTTTTTCTTTTAAAAAGCATGCATTTTGTCTAAGTTCTCATGTATATTGGTATAAAGTTGTCTTTTGGTATTTTCTTATTTTTTACTTCATATCTAGCCATATCTCTCCTTTTTAATTCCTAATATTGTTCATCATTCATGTTCTCTCTCTTCTTCTCATGTACGTACACTTCCTACTATTGCCAAGGGTTTGTCTACTTTATTGGTATTTTCAGAGAATGAACCTTTAGCTTTGTTGACTCTGCAAGGTTTGTCTTTCTATTTTGTTAATTTCTGTCCTCCTCTTATTTTCTTTTTTCTATTTTTTTGTGTTTATTTTGTTCTTTTGCTAACTTTTAGAACTGAAACTTAGCTCATTAATTTATAACCTTTTATTTTTTAATATAGTTAATGCTGCTAACTTCTTTCTATATATCATTAATTTTACAAGTTTTTACATGTACTTTTTTTCATCTTTAACTTGCTCCAAATATTTTCTAACGTCCAATATGAACATTTTCTCTTGTGAATATTTAAGCGTATATTTTACATTTTTCTAAAAGTATGTTTTTTAAAAATCCCCTTGTTATTTATTTTTAAGTTGATGATACTGAGTTAAGAGAACATGGTCTGTATTATATGGATTTCTTTAAATGTACTGGTAGTTGCTTTACGGCATAATATGTGACAATTTTAGTAAATATCCCATATGTTCTTGAGAATAATATGTATTTTCTAATTACTACATGCAAGATTTTTCACTAAGTTAAACTTATTAATTCTGTTGTACAAATCTTGGATATTAGGCATTGGCAAACTGCAGCCTATGGGCCAAGACTGGCCCACTGCCTGTTTTTGGCGTGTGAGATAAAAAAGAGTTCTTATTTTTAAATGGTTGAAAATTAGCAAAAGTAGATTTTGTGACACTTGAAAAAGACATGATATTCACATTTCAGTATCCATAAATGAAGTTTTATTGGAAAAAGGTATGTTCATTCATTTAAGTTTTGTGTTAAGACTGATTTTACACTACACTGGCACAACTGAATGGCTGTAAGAGATTCTGCAAATCATATGGTCCACAACGTCTAAAATTTGTAAATATGTGTTGATCTCTATTCCATAATCTCACCAACAATTTTTGTCTTTTAAGTTTATCCATTACTTTGACTAGTGGATTAAAATCTGCCCCCATGATTGTGGATTTGTGTGATTCTTCCTGTTTTTCAGTCAATTTTTACTTCATGTATTTTGAGACCGAATTGTTAATACAAATTCAGAACTGTTAGAACTTCCTAGTGGATTGAATTCTTAGTCATTATGTAAGAGTTCTTTTTTTCCTAGTATGCTTCTTTTTTAACCTTAAGGTCAATTTTATCTGAAATATAATATAGCTATGAAAATATGTAACGGGTGCATTAGTATTTGCCTGGCAAATATTTATCCATCCTTTTACTTTGAGTTTTTCTACTGCCCCTATATTTTAGAAAAGTCTGATAAGTAGCATGTTTTAAAAGTCTAATCTAACAATTACTTTTTCAATTTGTCACATTAGTCCATTTATATTACTGTGATTACTGATATTTTTCGCCAATTTACTTGGTGTTTTCCACTTACCAAACTTTTTCTATAGTTTCTTCTCCTTCACTTCATTTGGAGATGGAGGTTGAGTTGCTATTTATTTAAATTTATATTCTTTCTTGCTTTTGCTGTTCTGTGGTTTTATCATTCTGTACCTAGGTGATGATGTATTTTTCTTGCATTATGTACATTATGCATCCTGACCCTGAAGCTATGTCTTTCATTAACTCTAGAATATTCTCAGTCATTTTCTCATTGGATCTCACCTCTCTCCTAATCTTACTTTTTCTTTACATTTGAAACTCTAATTAGGTATATGATAAATCTTTTCATTCTATTTTCCATGCTTCCTATATATTTTATGAGTTTGTTTCTCTGAACTGCACCTTGACAGTTTCTCCAGATTTTTCTTACAGCTCATTAATTCTTTCTTTATGCCTAATCTTCTGTTTAATCCATCTACTGAGTTTTTCATTTCTGTAAAATACATTTGATATTTCTGCAAATATACCTCATCATTTTATTGTATCTTCTCCTTCATTCATGTTTCTGATTCTTTTTATTTATATACTTTAAATATAAATGTTAAGTCTAATATTTGATAATTTCAGTATCTGAAGTTCTTAAAGGTCAAATACTGCTGTTCTGTAGTTTCTTCTGACACTCCTTCAGTGTCAGTTTTATAACTTTGGATTGTGAATTTATGTTCATGGGGGCTTTATGTTTAAGAATCCTGCAAGACCTGTTAAGATAAAATCCTTCAGAAAGAGTTTATCTTTGCATCATACAAGAGTCCTGTGGTGATACAAATCTGGAATTACTTTAAGTTAATTTCTTTGCTCAAAGTTTCCAGGATCACATGAGATGTTGCAGATTTAAGATCCTTATTTACATGAAGGCAGACTACATATATACATTTTCACATTTCACAATTTTTACCTCACAGAGCCCAGGCCAAGACAAACTAATATACTTCTAGTTTCTCCTTATTCTTGGCCATATATATACCTTTTAGTCCACTATTTCTATGTGGATAGGAGATTCAACTGGCAATCACGATCCCAAATCAACACCATGTATAGAAACAAGGCTTCATCTCCTGTTCCTTATGAGCCCACTAAAATCCAAGGTGGTAGATAACTGAGATAGAAAAATATTCCCAGAGCAACTGCAAGTTCACTGTTACCTTAGTACTTCGGTTTGCAGATCCTTCTTTTGGGGTGCCTCTGGCTGTTTTCCCTGAATTTCTTATGAAAGCAGGTATGCATTTTGTAAAATGTTTCTTGACTGGGCATGACGACTCACACCTGTAATACCAGTGCTATGGGAGGCTGATGCAGGAGGATCACTCGAGCCTAGGAAGTCAAGGTCGCAGTGAGCTATGATTGCACCACTGTACTCCAGCCTGGGCAACAATAGGGCAAGACCCTTTCTCTGATTTGAAAAAAAAAAAACTTTTTGATATGTTTCCCAGTATTTCTAGGCATTTTATCATAAGGGTTTCTAGGACATGTAGTACACCATATTGTCTAAACCAACTAGTATCTGTAAATCATATCTGTCTTTGATGTTAATTCAGATAGAGAGAGGGGCAGAGAGCTATTTCTTATTTTTCTTGGGTACATAAGAAATAAATCGGCTGGGCACAGTGGCTCATGCCTGTAATCCCAGCACTTTGGGAGGCTGAGGCGGGTGCATCACAAGGTCAGGAGATCGAGACCATCCTGGCTAACACGGTGAAACCCCATCTCTACTGAAAATACAAAAAATTAGCCAGGTGTGGTGGTGAGCGCCTGTAGTCCCAGCTACTTGGGAGGCTGAGGCAGGAGAATGGCGTGAACCCGGGAGGCAGAGCTTGCAGTGAGCCGAGATCACACCACTGCACTCCAGCTTGAGCAACAGAGCGAGACTCCGTCTCAAAACAAATTAAATAAATAAATAAATAAATAAATCCCTGGCACAATGTAGTACCATGATAAAGGCAGGTAACACAATATAAAATGACAAGTCAACAATTACACATATTTTTCAGGCAAAGCCAAAGGAGATTTTTTTCTCTGAAGCTTTTGTTTAGGAATTGGTTGAAATAAATGAATATAAATGGATATTAGTTCTGAAAAGCAGTTATTGGGCAATTTTCAAACTCTTCCTGAATTGATCAATGAATTTGAGTAACATGTGCTCACCATCAGATCTCATAGGTCATCAAAAGTACCTGTAAACCAATTGTAGATCCATAAAGAGTCGTATCTGACTGCATAATCTATCTCCTTCTCTCTCTCTCTCTCTCTCTCTCTCTCACACACACACACACACGCACATCCTATTATTAAGTTATAGTATATTCAGAAAATGAATCCTATGTACTTGAACGGTACTTACCTTTATGTTTTGTTATTTGGAAAGGTACTCTATTTTTTTAGTCTTATAGGAAGAATCTCTTAAAGAAGGATTAAAAGAAACTTGGTGTCAAAAATACTTGTATGGAGGTGGAGGAAGCATGGATGAGTCAAAAAATGAGGCACTTTGTTTATCTTCTGACCCAATTGGTATTCCAAACTTAAAGTTGTCATCTATTTCAGGACATATACTACCTGAGCCAAGGAAGAGAAAAGATACTGGTGATATTTTATTCAGGTCTGGGGCATGGAATCTATTTACTACCCTCAGGGCACAACAAGATCCAGGGATGACTTCTAATTTGTGGTGACAGGTGAGGTTATTGACCCTATTAATGTCAATGAGAAATGCCTAGATGTCAGAATGTTTTCCATAATGCCATACTGATGTGTGCAGGACATACTCAACTTTCCTGAAGGAAATTATTTCTTGTTATGCAAATATCATTACTATGTGAGATGTGATTACATATGAATAACTACATTTGTGATGAAACCTCCTTGGTTGGAAGAGCAAATGTAAGTATTAAGTACTACCTTAAGACTGTTCAAATTTTTCCTAATTAAAATAACGTGAAGACAATATATTTTTATAATGTTTAAAAGGAAAGCTCAACCTATCCCTACTAAAACCTGGAAAACTCTATCATAGCTCAATTAAATCCAGATCTCACTTCTGAAATACCATGGTTACCACTAATAAAATACTACTTGATTAGGGAAACTATTTGATATCTGACTGATGAGATCCCAAGGACTATGAGTTCTTTAATTCTGTCAGGCAGAGACATGTAATGGGACGAACTGGTTACTATTAGCCCCTCTCAGGGATGAAGAAACCCAGGTAAATATTGATGACCACTAACAAGGACCAAAATCATGCCTAGCATTTGTATAACTATTAACCAGACAGAAAAAAATGAGATAACAGCCATCCAACGCTCCTATTAGACAGAGCATAT
This sequence comes from Hylobates moloch, assembly GCF_009828535.3. Classification (NCBI taxonomy): domain Eukaryota; kingdom Metazoa; phylum Chordata; class Mammalia; order Primates; family Hylobatidae; genus Hylobates; species Hylobates moloch. The sequence goes on along the minus strand of NW_026652282.1, from coordinate 87,004,291 downwards.
AGCATCAGCCTCATTGTCCAAATGGGGGAAGCAGAGGCCCAGAGAAGGTGAGCGAATTATGAAGAGAAAGGCAGAGATTGAAGAATCACCCCAGAATTGTGGAAAGAAGCAATTTAAAAGGCACAACTAATGTCTTTTTTAAAGGCACCTTCCAATGTCCCTACACTGAGGTGTTGATGTGTCTTCTCCCAGGAAAGGAAATTCCTAATGACATACAGAAAGAATAAAATTCTCTCAGTTTCAGCCTTAAAGTGTCCTTCTTTTCCTTAGAGTAAGTACATTTAGCATTGCACCTGGTGTAGCATAGGCTATCACTAAACGGCCTTTGTAGTGGTTGTCATTAGTAATAGCTGCTGATTTAGAGTTTTCTATTCTCGGCACTTAGGGCAAATGATTTTTTTTTCTCTTGCCAGTGAGTGACTCTCCTTAAGATTTTCATTGTTTCTTATAATAAAGAAGTCAATAAACCTAAAGAAAATTACTAAAATAGCTTAGTCACCATGAAGAGATATACTTAGCTTCACTGTATTAATAATCTTTACCTTTGGTTGCACATGGCAGAAATCCTGGCTGTCAATTTCTCAAGTATATTTACTTATCTTCAAAATCATTTTGAGCCTACATTAGGAAACAGACTTAACTATGTCAATGTTTTTATAACTTGATTGCCCAATAGCGAATTAGGAGAAAGCAAGGTGTGTAGAAACATAGAAGTGAGGCAAACTAAGCCCTCCAGCTCTGAAGAGCACCTTGGAAACATTTTAGCCTGTAAAGGCCTGAAACTGTTCCTGAGTTGCTACTGCTGTGAAGGCCACAGTGACAGAAAGCAAGGAAACACATGGTACACATTAGACTTTTAATATCTGGTATTTCTGCTGGTAAACTCTCCAGGAGGCCAGTGGTGTCTGTTTTCCAAAATGGGTAATCATGTGGTAAGCACATAATAGGTATTCAGTAAGCACTTGCAGAATTCATTCACTCATTCATTCATTCATTCATCTAACAAATACTTTTTGAGTATCTATTCTGGGCCGGGCATTGTGCTAAGAACTGAAAATAAAGTGCTGAATATAAGACAGACTAGGCTGCTGCTCTTACATTCCAGTGGGGAAGATCAGACACTGAAACAGTAAACACATTAGAGAATCTCAGTTAATGTATAATATAATCATATATTCTATGGAAAATGAAACAAAGTAGTTGAATTGAGAGTTCTTGGAGGAATGGGGTAGAGGGAGCTACTTTATATAAATTGGTCAGGGAAGAACTCTAAAATGAGGTGACAATTGAACTGAGACTCCTGGAAGGAAGCTTGAAAAATATTACCCATAGTAAGGAGAGTCAAGTCATACTAACAGTACCAGCATTTAGTATCAGGACATGGCTGGCAGAAAAACAGGTATCATTTCACAGAGTGGATGGAAACAAAGGATCCAGCAACTCAGACAAATCTGAAAAGCTAATTCAGATCTCTGGTCAAACAAGACACAAAAAATAAGGAAAGGGCTCAGGATCCAGAAGGTCAACTGAAATGCACAAATGTGATCCAACTTCAAGGCAGCAATGTTTGACCTCTAGCTGCTTCTTTCTTCTGAGTCTACAGGTCAGCAAGTGGAGGGCCACTGTAGGCAGAAGGATGTGCCAGAGGCCCCGGGATTGCTTTGATTTTTACTATAGTAGGTGTGAGAGACAAGAGTTCTCAGGATGCTTTTACAAACTTTTTCACACCTACTCTTCTGTCATCCAATTATCTTTTTTTTTAATCTGTTACTATAGAGCAACACCCTTTCAAGCATTTTTCAAATTCAAAGCAATCAAAATATGAAGTGGGATCATTTTAATTTGTGTATGTTTTCCAAAAAAAAAGTTAGAAAAATAGGCAACTTGTCAAGGAAGAGCCAAGTCATAAATATAAGAGATTCAGGAGCTGCAGTGGCTGAGTTCTCAGATTTTTCTTTCTCCTAGTCTACGATTTGGTGTTGCTATGGGAATGCAATGCAAAGTGGCACTCAGAGCTTGATGCCATAAAATCAATGTAAATTCCAGGTGTGAATACTGCAGTATGTAGTCTGTAATTTTTCTTGCAAAACTATAATTAGATACTTGGAGGGAGGAGGGGGAAGGTGGAATGTAAAGAGAAGAAATAAAATGGGGAAAGGGGAGGAGTTGTAAGAATGAGGGGGGAAATGAGGAGATCTTAACATTACTGTTGTGATTCACATATTGCAATTAGCCAGTACTTGAATTTCTATGTGAATGCATAGCTATTTCTTTTTTCTTCCTGCTCCACTTCCCCATACTCTCCTGGGTGCTACATTTTAAGAATGACACGGAAAAAGTAAAGAACCCATACCTACACACCCAAGGTTGCCAGGATGCCATGATTCACAGTAGGAAAGAGCGTAGCATTTAGTCAAAGGATTTCGGTTCAAGTTTTCATTCTGTTATTTACTAGGTGTGCAATCTGGACAAATCAGTTAACCTCTCTATGTCTGTTTTCTCATCTTAAAACAAGAATAATCATTTTTTGGATGATTATTCTGAACAAAACCTTAGGTAGTTTTCCTTTCCTTTTATTCTTCAATAGACTTCCCCAGCTTTCTGTTCTAGAGTTAACCTCACAAGCTAATTTGAGTGAAGATATAAATGCTGCTCTTCTCATATAACATTTACATTAATAATGAAGCCATCAGTGATTGAACTCTTTCCCTGACTTAATAATCAATTGTGTATTTATTAAGTGGTGCAGGTACTCTGCAGGATAAAAAATAAATAAGTGTATTTCCAATAGGAGCTATATGGCTACAAAGACTTAATAATGAGAAAAAGAACTTTAAGATACAGGATAACTAAATGTAAAATATTATGGTACAGAGCTTAATGATCATACAACATTTCAAGGATAGGATGATGAGTTTGAGATGAAATCCTTAGAGAGGGCTTCACGGAGATAGTGGCATGTGAGAGAGGCTTGAAGGATGGGTTTGGACAAAGAAAAAAAAACAGAGAAAGGCATTCTGGTCAGGGAGAGCAATGGAAGCAAAGGAAGGTATAATATGAGATTGCCCAACATTTTGCCAAGCTCGAGTGAATGAAATCTTAAGGTAGAGGGGTAAGGCCCTTTGCTGTGGATGGTCACCAACTGAAGGCACACACATGGTCAACTGTGTTCATGGGACGCGATCCCCAATTGGTACCCTCAAATGCCAGACAAAACCTCAGTAATTACGTACTAAGTCAAACAAGCACACATAATATTGGAAAAGGGGCATATCTTCCTGACAGCCCTTAGAAAAAAGTCTATTTTTTAAAAAAGTGTTCCAACTTTCATTTCTTTCAGTGCAAATCAATAACTCTAAATGACTGTAGGAGGGAGATGCTGCAAACTCGGTGCCCCCATCTCAGAGCAAGATTGATTTCAGAAACTGTAAGGGACCACTATAAGTCCCTGAGCACCAAGAATACGTGCAGTAGACCTACACACGAACTCCACTTGTATTAAATGTAAGAGCCAGCTTAGAAATAAGAAGACACCTGATAGCCCATTTCCAGATGAGGCAATGTAAGCTGCAAATAACAAAGGCTAACATGAATGGGCATCACTAGTCTGATGTACTACCCTTCTTAAGGCTTTTTCCCTAGCATGAGATAAGTTAGGGTGTTCATGCTTTCTTTGGAATTTTTTTTAACAGACCAAGAAGAAAAAGAGATGATTCTTCATCTTATCAGGAGAGGTAGAAGCAAAGCCCTGGTTATTGACTAGCAAGCTAATTTCTCTTAAAACTCCCTACATCCACAGACTGCCCCCATAAAACCAGCATCCCCCTGTTACTAATTCCACTGAGACCCTGTGAAAAGAAAGGAGACACAATATTTCTCATGGTGAACGCCTCAGGATATGTATCCTAGTGATGATGAGTCAATCACTAACACTATTGGTGTCAATATGTCTAGGTAAAATGGGCTTTTAATCTGCCATGCTTATCAGCTTGGCACTTACCTCCAGGTTGCTAAGCCTAAAATAGATTTCTTCTCTCTGAAACCCACAGCACTGAAATCATATTAGTCCTCATCCTGAAGGCTTGATAAGAAGGCTATAAACAATAAAAATTAAATAATTTTGATAATGCATTAGTACCTCTCCTAAGAAGGAATCCAAGGCACATGCCAGCATTCACTTACCAACCTGTACTGTGTGTAGCATTCCAGAGAGGTAGGGAGCTACTAGAGGGGCTCTTTTTTCTTATCTAGTTGCAGCAATAGATCCTCTTTAGCCAGCACTCTATCTGCCCTGCTTCTGTGGCCAGGTTTACAAAAGAGCTCACATGAGGCACCTTAAAAGTAATTCACATGTGATACACATGAATTACCTAAGCAGCAACCCAGAAATGACTATACCTAGGCCTCTGGAGCTTAACATTTCACCCCCAGTCCTGAATACCAGGACTATATCAATTTCCAGGCAGTCTGACCTGGTAGTCAGGTTCAATGACACTCTGGATACCTGGGGCCTAGAACAAAACACATCTCTCCCTTTCTGTCCATTTTTCTCCCTAGTACCACTCATGAACCATATAACCTAGTAAAATTAGGATAAAATGGATACCAAGGACAAGGACTGGCTATATAACTTGTGGAGCCTGGTACAGAAATGAAAAGCCCAGATCCTTTGTTCAAAACTTATTAAGAATTTCAAGATAGTGACAGAAGAGCATTCATTCATTCATTTATTTACTTTGAGACAGGGTCCCACTCTGTCACCTCAGGCTGGGATATAGTGATGCAATCATAGCTCATTGCAGCCTTAACCTTCTGGACTCAAGCGACCCTCCAGTCTCAGCCTCCTGAGTAGATGAGACTACAGGCATGCACCAGCACACCCAGATAATTTTTTATTTTTATTTTTAGTAGAGATGAGGTCTCGCTATGTCGCCCAGGCTGTCTCTAACTCTTGAGCTCAAGAGTTCCTCTCCTCCTCCCTTGGCCTCCCAAGGTGCTTGAATTATAGGCATGAGCCACCGTGCCCAGCCCAGAAGAGCATTTAAACCAACCAATAACACGGGCCACACACCAATGATGACAGACGTGCCTTGGATATTCCTAAAGAAATTCATATCCCTTGGAAAATAACAAAGGATATGACATTTTCAAAATAAACTTTAGCAAAATGAAGAGGAAACCAAAGAAAATATTGCAATAATAAAACTAATATAAAGTCAAGTTCCCAAATTGCCAGTTTCTGATAGTGAAAATCCCAAATAAAAGCAAGTGGGATGTTTCCATGGATCTTGAAGTCCCTCAGAATCCAATTACACTATAATCAGGTGGAACGGGTTCATAAAGGCAGTATCTGCCTCCCTCCCTCTGAATCCCCAGCTCGCCTCTTAATCCTTTGGCCCTCAGGTGCTATCCTTCCTTGATAGTTCTTCAGCGTGGGTGTCCCTGCCCTGATCCCATCCAAAGACAAGAGGGCAACTCCCCTACAAACTCAAAACTTTCCAAGGCTGTTTCCTCTTTTAATTCCAGGGACTTTGCATTCAGAAGAACACCTGGCCTGAGGCATTTCCTAGCTCACTGCAGAAGTGGACAGCACCAGTGTTTGACACCCTTGGTGCCTCTACTCTTTAGCATACACCATTTCAGGCTTAGACTGTTAGCTCTGCCCACTTCATTCATGGGGAAACCCCTCTGGGTATACCCAAAAGGACCATCCAGTTTTTACTATTGTCATATCTTAACTCAGCAGCAGCAAATATACATGCAAGAAGGGGAAATTTTAACCCTTCAGGGCTTCAGGGATGTTTTTAGCACCTACTAGCTAAACCACCTCCACCCATATTAACTGATATTCTCAACTATCCAGCAGCATAAGAGCCCCTTAGAGTAGGATACCTAAAGCCAGCAAAAGAGTCATAGTTCTTAAAAATCATCCAATACAATGGTTTACAATTTTTTTAAGATATGAACCTCTTTGGTCAAATGATATTGTATGGGAAGGTGAAAACAAAAGCAGAGAAAACCAGAGCTGCTCTTACTGAGAAAAAAGGACAGAGTATGTATGTCAGTGGCAAACCCTTGGCCACCAGAATTTCTCCTAATGATGCCTCCATAGAATGCCTACTGCTATGAAGAAAGCCACAGAATTACAGTTGAACTCTCTTGGGTTTGTTTTGTTTTGTTTTTCTTTTCGAGATGGAGTCTCACTCTGTCACCCAGGCTGGAGTGCAGTGGCGCATCTCAGTTCACTGCAACCTCCACCTCGCAGGTTCAAGCAATTCTCTTGACTCAGCCTCTCCAGTAGCTGAGGGACTGTTCTTCCCTTATATCCCCTGAAGAAAGTGTCCCAGTGACCTTGAGGAATATTTCAGCTATACTAACAATTACTAAGAATAGAGGCTGGCTATTCCCTCCTCTGCCTTTCCCATCTCTAAGCCACAACTTAAGTGAATCTCTGGCTAAGAGGCAGGACTCCACTCCAGACCAGATCGAAGATTGGCTAAAACAGGAAAGAGGCACAGAAAACTCCTCTCCACAAGACATGCCTACCAATACCATGACAGTTTACCATCACCATGGCAACACCCAGAAGTTACCACCCTTTTTCTAGGAATTTCTGAGTAAACCGCTGCCCCCTAATTTGCATATAATTAAAACTGGCTGTAAATATGACTGCAGAACTGCCCCTGAGCTGCTCTTCTCAACATACCGCCTATGGGGTAGCCCCGCTCTGCAGGAGCAGTCACTGAGCTGTAACACCGCTGCCTCAATAAAACTGTTTTCTTCCACCACAGGCTCATTTTTGAATTCTTTCCTAAGTGAAGCCAAAAATCTTCTGGGGCCAGGCCCCAATTTAGGGGGTTGCCTGCCCTGCAATATGGCCACATCTACTTGCTCCAAGGTTAAATTAGGCCACCCGTCTTACACTTTCATGATCTAGCATCACCAAACCTGAAATTACTCAGGTGTGGCGGTCAGCGCCTGTAGTCCTAGCTACTTGCGAGGCTGAAGCAGGAGGATCATTTGAGCCCTTCAAGATTGCAGTAAGCTGTGACTGCACCACTGCACTCCAGCCTGGGCTACAGAGCTAGACCCTGTCTCCAAAAAGAAAAAAAAAAAAAAAAAAGAAAAGAAACAGAAAAGAAAAGAAAAGAGGGAAACCTGTAACTACTAGTGTAATATCTGTCTTGCCTATCAGACTTGAAGCTCCATGAGGAGAGAAACTATGTCTGTCTTGTGTGTCACTATATTTCTAGCACATAGCACCCAACAGACCTTTAAGAAATATGTAATGAATTGAATTGATCATATAATTCAAAACATCTATGGTTTTTTAGGTAATGATGGCAAGAAGGGAAAAATTACTTCCCCATGTTGCTTATGTATTATTTGAAGAGTTATTACAATTAATGATTAAAAATCACTGTGGTTCTCCTCTTCTCTAGAGTCAATGTCTGCTCTGTAAAACCCATGCTTTATCTATGGAGTGCTTTCGAGGTAACAGTTTTTCTTTGCATCCATTTTACTTACATGACATTTTTTTAAATAGCTGGCCAGCTGAATTAATTCCATTGGACCTACTGGCCCAGGGCAGAAAGAAAGAATATCCCTTCAATCTGTCTTCAGCATAACTGTCCCTGGACACTTTTGATTTCTATAGCCTAATTTTGTGAGTCTGGAACACAGTCTTAACTTCTATCCTCCTCACTACTGTTCAATTCACTGTCCAAGAAGAATAGTCATCCCAAAGAAAGTGCAAAAAAGAGAAATGGATAAGGAAAAAGAAAGTGGGATTCTGAGTTTTGCTACAAAAATGTATATTAGTTGTGCCAGTGTCCAAGTTGCCAGGCTTGTTGATTAGGATGACTAAATTTATGCTTCACATCACCAGAAAAATCAGGAACATATTAGAACATGTATTGTGTTGATAATAGTTGATAAGAGAAAAAATATTTATACTCATAATAATGCATACCTTTGTTCCATCTAGAAACTTACCCCTATTTTCTTGATTCATTGTTCATTGTATACTAAGCCAGTTAGCCTGGCTTCAGGGAATTATAAGAGAGAACCTAAATGAAGTTGCTCAACCTTCTTTCTGAGCCTGGGTGCATGAATTTCTTGGAATAAACAAAACAATTTCGTATTGTTTTAACATCTGGAATGTTTAGTTAAGGGTTTATCCACTCAAGAGGATTCCAAAATATGACTTGTAAACATAGATACTGTAGGATATGTGGCATGTATATCTCAGAACTTATCTATCCAAATATACGTTTATAGAGAATCCAAATTTATAAAGGATTCTCTAACTTAGTTATGTTATTTTCCTCGGAGTTTCCACAGCACCTGTGTTTTCTTCTATAAGAGCACTCAGCACACTGTAAATATGTACTTGTTGACTTGTTAATCTTCTCAAATAGACTACAATATCCTTGAGGAGAGGGCTAAGACTTCCTCATTTCTGTAACCTCTCTGCCATGAACAAAGTAAATGATGAAAGTAACCTTTCAATGTGGTAGCCATGGGAGGTAAGCACATGTTCCTGCAATGTTGGAGTGGTTGAAAACTAAAAGGAAAAAAAAACTTTCTTTTGCAATTGCCCTCAGAATCCCTTTACAAGCCACCCAAGAAGAACAAATGCATTATTGATAATCACATCTAATACACTATCCAAGAATGACAAATTGGCAAAGAACAGATCAAAATATAGTCCACACTTAAACATGACACTAGACATAAATGAATTTCTGATTCAGAAGAACAAGCCTTGGGAGACACCATTATGAGTTCTGAGCAGAATTTGGTAAGCATATATTGCTAGTTGACCGCTCTTTCTGAATAAAATGCTAAATTAATTGGAAAACTAAATTTTGTAAGTTGTGCATAAGAAGGACTTAGCATCTTTCTTTTTAGTGGTATTTTTGTAGCTTTATCAGCTGATGAATGCATGAGGGGATCAGATGATATGAAAAACGCCTATCTTTTGCCCATCTACCATATAATCTAGTATATAGGTAATATCCTTTAACTGATTAGGGCCTAGGGTGTACCCCAAAATTTCTTCTCTTCTGGGAAATAATACATAACTCTCAATAAGATAACAACATTATTTTGTGTGTTAATGTTTCTTTTGTTAAAGTAAATTCACTCTTTATTAACACTCATGATTTAAAATAAATCATGTTGTGTATTTGTGATTCATTATACATTTGACTGCATTCTGGAAGGCTCTCTCTTTTATCTATCAAGAAATATACAGAGACTGCCCAATAAACCTATAGATGCTTGAGGCATGCTCTTTTGGCCTCTTGCAAGTTTTTCATGCAAAGCTCATGAGCAACAAAAATTGTGCCTATTTTCCAAAATGCCAACTTTATTTTAAAGTGAGTCACTTCAGAGTAAAGCAAAGTTTACTTTTAAAAAATGTTGATCTCACTCTAAAAATGTTAACAGTATAATGAATTTCCTCAAAATACATTTTATAAGGGTATTTTGTGCTGAAAAACCACAGCCAATAAATGCCCCGCCAATAATTTTGCATCAGGGCTGGAAAACTCATACATTCTTCAACATTTACACATACAGAGTTCATTTAGCATTAATTTGATATTATATATTTTTTATATGTGCAATACAGACAACTCAGTAAAGTAGCTGATTGGAACATGTTGTCAAGGCAGCTGCATTACAGTCCTGTCTCAATACATAGTCTTTTTGTAGCTCACTCAAAGATCAATGCCAGATAACATCTTTTTTTAATCTTTGTATAACCAGCATATAGAGTCTGGCACATAGTTTATATTAGCAGTTACCATTTACTGAGTGCTTACCATAGCCAGGCACATGCACTTTCCTATTGAATCCTTACTACATCCTTGCAAAGTAGGCTCTGAGAGCCCAACTATGCAGTTGAAGAAATTAAGACAATTAGTTGTTGAGTAATTCACTCAAAGTCAGACAGCAAATTGTGGTATGGGAAACAAAACCCATGTGTATTCTACTGCAAAGCCAATGCTCTTAAACACCATGGTAGATTGCCCAGAGTAAATGTTTGTTGAACTGAACTGTTAAGCCAAACATCAAATTATTAAAGCCACTTTCATGAAATGGGTTTTATTTACAATTTTACAATAGAAGCCAAGTATTTGTTACTTTCACTTTTTTGGTAACTTCAGCTCAGAAAGTCGAATATGAATGATTGTACATTTACTTTAAGTGAGTTGTGCATTCAATTTACAAAAGAAAAAAACAGAATCTCAAAATTTTAGGTCTTACATGTCCTGACTATTAGGTTTAGCTATTTTCTTGCCTATTCATTTCCCTTTTGGTAATGGGGCTTTATCACATGTCATATCAATTTATTTTCACAAATAGAGATCTCCTGAATCTCAGATCTGGAACTGTAGCAAATGTTATATAATTGTTTACTGTAATTTTAAATTTAGTTAAAAATATTAAATCAGCATCCATCTTATGAAGCCATATGTATGATTTTTTCTTTAAAAATGGGACTACTTTTATAATCCTGAAAAAGAAAAAAAAATCATGTATCCATCTGATTCCAACCTAAGGCAACAACAAAAAAAAGAAAGTGAGTTGTATGAAGTTCGAAAAAGGTGTATATAGTTTGGAGCACATTAACACTCACCCATGACTAATACTGAATCACATCAAAGAAAGATGTGTTAATAATATATACTTAGTGCAATAGGACCATAATTAATGAAACTGCTCATTGGCCTATTCTAAAATTTTGTCTTGCTGAGCATTAACAAACATTTATATTTATTATTCATATACACTATACATTTCACTTTGGGTGCATGTAAAAGAAGGCATACATTAAGTTATTAAAATTAACTGGATCGTGGAGCCAAGATGGCCGAATAGGAACAGCTCTGGTCTACAGCTCCCAGCGTGAGCGACACAGAAGATGGGTGATTTCTGCATTTCCGTTTGAGGTACTGGGTTCATCTCACTGGGGAGTGCCAAACAGTGGGTGCAGGACAGTCGGTGCAGCGCACTGTGCATGAGCCGAAGCAGGGCGAGGCATTGCCTCACTCGGGAAGCGCAAGGGGTCAGGGAGTTCCCTTTCCTAGTCAAAGAAAGGGGTAACAGAGGGCACCTGGAAAATCGGGTCAGTCCCACCCAAATACTGTGCTTTTCCAATGGGCCTGGAAAACAGCACACCAGGAGACAGTGTCCCACACCTGGCTCGGAGGGTCCTATGCCCACGGAGTCTCGCTGATTGCTAGCACAGCAGTCTGAGATCAAACTGCAAGGCGGCAGTGAGGCTGGGGGAGGGGCGCCTGCCATTGCCCAGGGTTGCTTAGGTAAACAAAGCAGCCAGGAAGCTCGAACTGGGTGGAGCCCACCACAGCTCAAGGGGGCCTGCCTGCCTCCGTAGGCTCCACCTCTGGGGGCAGGGCACAGAGAAACAAAATTCAGCAGGGACCTCTGCAGACTTAAATGTCCCTGTATGACAGCTTTGAAGAGAGTAGTGGTTCTCCCAGCACGCAGCTGGAGATCTGAGAATGGACAGACTGCCTCCTAAAGTGGGACCCTGACCCCTGAGCAGCCTAACTGGGAGGCACCCCCTAGTAGGGACAGACTGACACCTCACTTGGCCAGGTACTCCTCTGAGACAAAACTTCCAGAGGAACTATCAGACAGCTGAATTTGTGCTCTCATGAAAATCCGCTGTTCTGCAGCCACCGCTGCTGACAGCCAGCCAAACAGGGTCTGGAGTGGACCTCTAGCAAACTCCAACAGACCAGCAGCTGAGAGTCCTGTCTGGTAGAAGGAAAACTAACAAACAGAAAGGACATCCACACCAAAAACCCATCTGTACATCACCATCATAAAAGACCAAAAGTAGATAAAACCACAAAGATGGGGAAAAAACAGAGCAGAAAAACTGGAAACTCTAAAAAGCAGTGCACCTCTCCTCGTCCAAAGGAACGCAGTTCCTCACCAGCAACGGAACAAAGCTGGACGGAGAATGACTTTGACGAGCTGAGAGAAGAAGGCTTCAGACGACCAAACTACTCCGAGCTATGGGAGGAAATTCAAAACAATAGCAAAGAAGTTAAAAACTTTAAAAAAAAATTAGACGAACGGATAACTAGAATAACCAATGAAGAAAAGGGCTTAAAGGAGCTGATGGAGATGAAAGCCAAGTTTCAAGAACTATGTGAAGATTGCAGAAGCCTTGGTAGCCGATGCGATCAACTGGAAGAAAGGGTATCAGTGATGGAAGATGAAATGAATAAAATGAAGCAAGAAGGGAAGTTTAGAGAAAAAAGAATAAAAAGAAATGAACAAAGCCTCCAAGAAATTTTGGACTATGTGAAAAGACCAAACCTACGTCTGATTGGTGTACCTGAAAATGACAGGGAGAATGGAACCAAGTTGGAAAACACTCTGCAAGATATTATCCAGGAGAACTTCCCCAATCTAGCAAGGCAGGCCAATATTCAGATTCAGGAAATATAGAGACCGCCACAAAGATACTCCTCGAGAACAGCAACTCCAAGACACATAATTGTCAGATTCACCAAAGTTGAAATGAAGGAAAAAATGTTAAGGGCAGCCAGAGAGAAAGGTCGGGTTACCCACAAAGGGAAGCCCATCAGGCTAACAGCTGATCTCTTGGCAGAAACTCTACAAGCCAGAAGAGAGTGGGGGCCGATATTCAACATTCTTAAAGAAAAGAATTTTCAACCCAGAATTTCATATCCAGCCAAACTAAGCTTCATAAGTGAAGGAGTAATAAAATACTTTACAGACAAGCAAATGCTGAGTGATTTTGTCACCACCAGGCCTGCCCTAAAAGAGCTCCTGAAGGAAGCACTAAACATGGAAAGGAACAATCAGTACCAGCCACTGCAAAAAGAGGCCAAATTGTAAAGACCATTGAGGCTAGGAAGAAACTGCATCAACTAACGAGCAAAATAAACAACTAACATCATAATGACAGGATCAAATTCACACATAACAATATTAACTTTAAATGTAAATGGGCTAAATGCTCCAATTAAAAGACACAGACTGGCAAACTGGATAAGGAGTCAGGACCCATCAGCGTGCTGTATTCAGGAAACCCATCTCACGTGCAGAGGCACACATAGCCTCAAAATAAAGGGATGGAGGAAGATCTATCAAGCAAATGGAAAACAAAAAAAGGCAGGGGTTGCAATCCTAGTCTCTGATAAAATAGACTTTAAACCAACAAAGATCAAAAGAGAAAAAGAAGGCCATTAGGTAATGGTAAAGGGATCAATTCAACAAGAAGAGCTAACTATCTTAAATATATATGCACCCAACACAGGAGCACCCAGATTCATAAAGCAAGTCCTGAGTGACCTACAAAGGGACTTAAACTTCCACACAATAATAATGGGAGACTGTAACACCCCACTGTCAACATTAGACAGATCAACAAGACAGAAAGTTAACAAGGATATCCAGGAACTGAACTCAGCTCTACACAAAGTGGACCTAATAGACATCTACAGAACTCTCCACCCCAATTAAAGAGAATATACATTTTTTTCAGCACCACACCACACCTATTCCAAAATTGACCACATAGTTGGAAGTAAAGCTCTCCTCAGCAAATGTAAAAGAACAGAAATTATAACAAACTGTCTCTCAGACCACAGTGCAATCAAACTAGAACTCAGGATTAAGAAACTCACTCAAAACTGCTCAACTAAATGGAAACTGAACAACCTGCTCCTGAATGACTACTAGGTACATAATGAAATGAAGGCAGAAATAAAGAAGTTCTTTGAAACCAAGGAAAACAAAGACACAACATACCAGAATCTCTGGGACACATTCAAAGCAGTGTGTAGAGGGAAATTTATAGCACTAAATGCCCACAAGAGAAAGCAGGAAAGATCCAAAATTGACACCCTAACATCACAATTAAAAGAACTAGAAAAGCAAGAGCAAACACATTCAAAAGCTAGCAGAAGGCTAGAAATAA